>NC_134511.1:9267262-9570907 GCF_027942865.1 Odontesthes bonariensis
GCATTTTAACAGGTCTCCTTTGGTAGACATAAGGGAAAAAAGAATTTAAGGGGTTGGATACCTTCCAAACTTGAGTTGAATTACTTTATATAAATCTAACATCGTGTTAAAACTAATTCAATCTGATTGAAATTTAGATAACATAGCCCCTCATTTTTCCCCTCGTGCAGACTGAGCTCTATCTGCTGGCCATCAGTTGCTATTGCAATTGCCAAAAAGCATATTTTGAACCGCATTCAAGTACAATCAATCAAGAAATTGACCAGCAGTGTCATCCGTGAGTACAACTGGAGTGCAGTGCACAGTGAAAACCTCTTTTGATGTCCTTTTCTACAACAGAGATTAATCTGATGCATTCTTATCCACAAACTAAAAGCAGGTCTACAGACCTAAAAAATATTTCTAAAAAAAATAGGGAATCCAATGTAAGGCAACCGAAACTAATGAAACAAAGTGGCCAATTTTGTGCTGAACTTGAAATGGAAATTGTGATGAATACGGTCCCATTGATCCCACTTGTTTCTAGTTAATCGTTTAGGAGAAAAGAGATTTGATTGGCTGTCATAACAATATAAAGCAAAGGCACTGCACCATTCCTGTGCCACTGAGGGCAGATAGGTGGTTATGTTAGTAAAGTGGCATAGTCCTGGTTGAAGCAATTAATCTTCTTTTCCCCTGATGCCTACAATAACTGACTAGGCTATATGAAATGGTCAAGCATTTACTTTAAGCCTTATCTCTTCCTTATCTCTTATCCCTTGGCCCAGACCCAGTTCCAGATGGACCCCGCTTCCAGGAGCCACGGAAGCGGCATCAGCCTTGGCCCTCAGTTCCAGGCGCCACACAGCCAGCGTCGGACTCAGTTCCAGCAAAGGTCCCAGGCTCAGTCTCTGATGTTGCTTCATTAGCCTGAGCCCAAGGCCTGAGGCAAAAAATTTCACAATCAGCCTGAACCTTAGTCCAAGGTGGTGCACGAGCAGCCAAAACCCTGGTACCAGGGTTTGTAAGCCTTTACCTCGGTCCCCAGTGGCCTCCTACCAGCCTTAACTCCCAGGTTCCACATTACCAGGCTGAGCCCCAGTCATGGCACCAGAGCCGGGGCCACTACCAACAGCCTGACTTCCCCTTCAGTAATGACGCAGGGTTTTATTCTCCACCTATTTTAAAGGGCAGTCCAGCAAATCTGGCTACAGGCCTTAAAAGAAGGTATTGAGGAGGGTAAGTCTTAATTCACTCTGTAACTACTATTGTGCTTACAATCTGTAAGATGGTCATAATGAATAATTGGATTTCTTTACAGATCTGATGACCTCAGAAGGATCCCCTTCACCTACTTGGGCACAATCAAATTGACCATTCAGAAAATAAAAAGCTATGTTTAGGTGTGTGGGTAGGGTAAAATGCCTTCATTTCCCTTTTAAGTCTTGAATTGCAGCCCTTGCAGGCTGTTATTTGCTCCACCTTCAAGGTGGAGTACTGTTATCAGCTTAATGGCAACATTTACTTTAAGATATTTTCTTAGCTGGAAACTGAAGCCATTTTACAAAGAGGTAAAGAAGAGCTTTGCATGAGATGTATAATGCAATCAATTTAATTATGCATTAGAATATCGATAAAACTTTACTTTCATTATAAACCTGTAAATGTAAATCTACAACAAATTGGCAGAAAAGTATGTAACATTTGTTTCTCCACACAGGAGTTTATTAGCATATCTAAAATTGCACTTATTATATTTGAACTTTGACTCCTTATGGTATAAAACCATTTCCAGTTCTGCATTTTAAACTATTGCAAAACTTCAAGAAGGCACTGCTTGTTTGTTAATAAGCCTGTCATCATATCAGATGTGTCTGGAGGATAACATCTTTATCAGTTATGGGTAAGACGAGTCAGACTTCACATGGGAGGTGGGTCAGACTAATAAACATTTCCTACCACCAGATGGCAGTAATTGTCTTGTATAATTTAAAAGGTTGAATGCAGTACAGTAAATATAAAACAAATTGTAAATGTGGTTGAAATGGAGCTAGAGGCGTGTTGTGTTTGCAGATTGTGTTGAATTTGTTTTTCACGTTTATTTGCTCAGGAATTATCAGTGGCACAATCATATTTCTACTGTGTTGCAGCACATTCCTATGATGAGGTGCACTTTCATGCAAGCGAGGCTTCCACCATATCATGTGTTCCACTTTTTAGCTTTTAACCCAGTTAAAGATTTTAAAAACAAGGGGTGCTTAGACACATTTTTATGAATGAAGAAAGACATGGTAACCATGGTGACCTGGTCTTTTACATGCCAGTGATGCCCGTCCAACCTTTTCCACAAAGATTCAGTGATGAGTCTGATCATCTGTCTGCTGTGATGAAATGAATGGCAACAGCAACATGTGCATACAGGATTTCCCCCTGATCCAGTGCAGACGATATGGTGGATTACATAATGTTTGTCTCCGTTTCCAAAGAGAAAATGTGAGCCGTTTATATAACAAAAGTAGAATTTCTGTACATAGTGTCAGATGGGTTGGCTCCGCTGCATCTGTTGTTCTGCTCAGACATTTAAAATTGATAATCCCACTCACACAGATTTGATCTGTTGTGGTTTTTAATGTTTTAAGCAGAGACTAAAATGATTCTATTTGATTTACCTGAATAATCAATGTCTCCTTAAAGTGTAAGCAATGAATTTTACCATGAATATGGTTTAGTGATTTTATTTGTTTGACAATACGGCTCAGTTTATTTGGAAGTTCATGTGGAGGGCCTTGCTTGTTATGACACCCTAAACCAACTAGCTGTAAGTGAGACCTTTTCATTGCTGGATCACTTATTTAAATACAAACCTTCAACTGTAAATTTCCAATCTTTTCAGAGGGTCTGACACCATTCTGGTATAATAGAATATGCATTTCTAGCAAAGCCAAGCAGAAAGCAATGCAAGAAAACCTTACTTGTTTTAAGATAACTTCAAGTAATCTCATGTAAAATATAGCCCTTTTATCTGTACTTTAAAGTTGCTTTCGATTAATCTCAGAAGTGGCAAGCTGGAACATGGAATCGCATCATGTTTGATTTCTGCATGTTCAATGTTCAAAGTGAAAATAAAAACATGGTCAATTCAAGGTTTGCTTTTTGTGCTTTGCTATTGAAAGCATATTCTCATCAACAGTTAAATAGTGAGCTACAAATACATTTAACATTTAACTTTACTTTACTTTACTCTATAAAAAATTAGCAAAGGAAATATTCTATATCAAATATGTAAACTGCCTTTCTGGGGAATTGCATTAACTATAGTGTCTCTGGCTTAGAAATCCAACTTCTGCTGGTGACTCTTTGATTCTTCTGAGTCCCAAGCTGGAAATTCTGACTTTCTATTTGTGTTCAAATGCAGCATAAGGCCTTCATTTTTAAAGTGATTTCTAAAGTTTCATTACATTAAAAAAAAGATTAGTTAAAAAAATAACAGGAAGGTATGAAGTCAAACGCATTTTTAATGCTGTAAATGCCTGAATAATCATGGATAAAGACGACTTATTTCAGATGGTTCCTGGAACACGTTCTTCCTATCGGACGTAGAAAAAACAATACCCTCCAGACTCAACGAGTTGCACACTGTGACATAGTGGAAGTGGGGGGAAATTAAGGTTGTTTAACACCTGTGTGTGAAAATAATCCCGCCCAGTGTCGTTCCACCTGTTTTCAGTCAAGCTTTTAGGAGGAAGGATCTGTGATTGGCTGTTATACACTCTGTTAAATGCATTCCAGATCTTTCACAACTGTTGATAGAAGAGAGACATAAACTTGTTGAGTAAGTTTAAGACTGATAAAAATATTGCAGATTTTTTTATTTCTGGCTGAAGTCATGGGACTTTTTCAATGGTAACTTTCTAAAAATTTATTCATTCATTCATTCATTGTCTCTGCTCAATAGTGTACAATTGAAGTCTCTTATAAGGGCCCATACTTTTTAGTAAACATGACTTATTTCCTATCTAGTGTGAGTCTACTATGCCTGCTGTTCATTGGAGAGCTTCTTGCAAGCATTAAACGTAAGGCTGCAGGTTAAAATTTAATTCATATTGCATGTTTGATTTTTGGAATTTTACCAAGCATAATGGTTCTAAGAATACTTTTAATTTCTAAGAAGCTGAAAACACTGTTTTTGTAATGCAAATTCATATCTTTGGCTTTTAAAAGAGGGTGTGTAACTATGTTGGATGATTACTTGACAGCTTCCAATAATGGATTTGGGTCTGGCAATTGGGACAGGAGCTATATGCCCCAGGTTCCTGGCTTCCAGCCCATGTCGCAGCACCAAGCTCCAACGTCCCAGCCCCAGCCCCAGGTTCGTAGCCATTCACCAAATTATCCTCTGGTGCATTTCCTCTACCCACAGTCACAAGCATCTCATAACCAGACGGGGCATAAAGTCCAGCCCCAGATCCCTGTCAATCAGCCTAAGCCTCAGCTGCAGGTACCCAACCACCAGGAGAGTCCTCAACCACAAACATCCAGCTACAAGCTAATTTCTCAGCCCCAGAGGCCCAGCTACCATCAGAGTCCTCAGTCATCGAGAACTCAGCTCAAGGTACCCAACCACCAGCAGAATCCTCAGCCCCAGGCCCCCAGCCATCCTCAAAACTCCCAAGCACCCACACGCCAATGGAATCCTCAGCCCCAGGGTCCTGGCCACCAGCAGAAGTCTCTGCCCCAGGCCTCCAGCATGCGTCAAATGTCTGAAACTCAGGCACCCACCTACCATGTGAAGCCTCAGCCCCAGAGGCCCTCCTACCGGCAGAATCCTCAGCCACAGGCCTCCAGCATGCGTCAAGTCTCTGAACCTCAGGCACCCACCTACCATGTGAAGCCTCAGCCCCAGAGGCCCTCCTATTCTGCTGGTAGGAACCTGCAGAATCCTCAGCCACAGGCCTCCAGCATGCATCAAAAGTCTGAATCTCAAGCACCTACCTACCATGTGAAGCCTCAGCCCCAGATGGCCTCCTACCAGCAGAATCCTCAGCCACATGCCTCCAGCATGCATCAAAAGTCTGAAACTCAAGCACCCACCTACCATGTGAAGCCTCAGCCCCAGAGGACCTCCTACCAGCAGAATCCTCGCCTCCAGAGGCCCTCCTACCAGCAGAATCCTCAGCCACAGGCCTCCAGCCTGCGTCAAAACTCTGAAACTCAAGCACCCACCTACCATGTGAAGCATCAGCCCCAGAGGCCTTCCTACCAGCAGAATCCTCAACTGCAGAGCCATCAGCATAATTCTCAGCCACAAGCCCCCAGCCTGCATCAAAAGTCTGAACTTCAAGCACCCACCTACCATGTGACGCCTCAGAGGCCCTCCTACCAGCAGAATACTCGGTCTCAAGTACCCAACAACCATGAAAAGCGTCAGCTCAGGGCACCCACCCACAATCAGAATCCTCTGCCCCATGGTTCTGGCTACCAGCACAAGTCTCAGGACCAAGTGCCAAACCACCAGAAAAATCCTCACCTCCAAAGGCCCACCCCTCAGCAGAGTCCTCACCCCCAAACACCCAGCGACCATCGGAAGTCTCAAATCCGGACACCCAACTACCAGCTGAATTCTCAGCCACAGGGTCCTGAATATCCACAGAGTCCTCAGCCCCAGGTAACCAGCCACTATCAAAGCTCTAAACCCCGTGCATCCACCTACCGTTTGAAGGATCAGCCCCAGAGGGCTCAGGTCCAGGAACCCAACCACCATCAGAATCCTCTGCGCCAAGGTCCTGGCTACGAGCACAAGTCTCAACCCCAGGTGTCAAACAACCAACAGAAGTCCCAGATTCAGACACCCACCCCCCAGAAGAATCCAATCCTCCAGAGGACTACCCTCAAACAGAATTCTCAGCCCCAAGCACCCAGTAACCATCAAAAGTCTCCGCCACAGGTGCCAAACCACCGGCAGACGTCACAGCTGCAGGCATCAAGCTACCAGCAGAATCCTCAGCCACAGGGGCCTCGCTACCAACGAAGTACTCGTCCCCAGGAATCAAGCCACCAGGGAAGGTCTCATTCACGAAGGTCCAGCTACCAGCAGAATCCTCCGCCACAGGGGTCGCATCATAAGCAGAATACTCAGTCCCAGGTACCAAGCCAACAAGACAGGCATCAGAGGCACGTCTACCAGCTGAGGCCTCAGTCCCAGGGCCCTGGGAACCAGCAGAACTCTAAGGACCAGGGGGCAAGCCACCAGCAGAGGCCCCAATCCCAGATGTCCAGTTATGAGCAGGGGGATCTGCCCAAGGGGCCCTACCAGCAGAAGCCTCAGCTCATGTGGCCCAATTACCAGCAGAGGCCTTGGCACTGGGGGCCAATGCCCCAGGAGCAGAGCCACCAGCACAATCCCTTGCTGTGGGCACAAAGATACGTGCCCTATGGTGAGTTTCGTCCACAAGCTTCTGCCACGACTGAAGGTGAAGTTAAAGATTTCAAGGTGAGTTCAGATAATGTCAGTATATTATAAATTATGTCTGAGTTGATTCTTTTATTCCAATGATTTAATGTTCTTTTAATTCCTTTTTTTTTCTTGTTTTAAAGACTGAGTTTGATCCATCACAACCATGGAGGTAAGAAATTTAGTTGCAAAATAAACGCCAGCAGAGGGGACTGATAAATGCATGAAAAGGCAAAATGGGCCCCTTCTGACATCCTCTTAAAGACCTCCAAAAGATGAACTGTCAATTCCAATATCTTGGACATTAGTTAAAATTGTACCTGTAATTAAATTTGTCTTGCATTACATTGGTGTGGAATTCATTTATTAGGGAGAAAGTGCCTAAACCCATGTTTGTCAATGAACTCTGTGTAACTACTCAATATTATCGGAGGCTTGGAACCACACGTTACACTTCAGTTCTAAGGGGTGAGTATAAAGTAGCTAAACAAGTCAGGTGTTTATCATGCACAGCCTCCTCAACAGAATTAATTTTTTTTTTTTTTTTTTTTTGCGATATTCAGAGGAAACAGTACATGGTTGGAGTTCTGTCCAGCACTGCTGTTTGCACCCTGTTTATTTCTAACGCACTAGTAAGTCAACATGATGGTAGATTAGGTTTGAAAATGTCTCATTATAAACATGTTTAGGGAACAAGCCTATTAGTGTTGGACATTGCTGGGCTCATGTTTCTGTAGGACTGTCTGTCTTTCAAATATTTTAAATTGACCCAATAAGTATTTTTGAATTGAAAACCGTAGTAAAATATATTGTTTTAAGAATTTCTTTATTCCAGGCATTAAATTGTTGGTTTGAACTAAATGCAGCTTTCCAAATGTGCATTGGAAGAAGTATTCAGAATCTCCAATGGCAATACCATTAGTGATAAACTCCTTTTATGAAGCAGCTTAAAGTTCTGCACAAAAATGTCCTACAAAAGTTAAATAAAGCAGAAATTTGGTGAAAATGCTGTATCAATCCAAACAAGGATTCTTTAAATAAAATGTCACTTACAAGCCAATACTGGTGAGTTTAAGTGGAATGTTGGATAAATCTGATCTATTAATTGTATACAATTGTGCAAGATATTCATCTTAAAGGGATAGTTCGCCTCTTTTGACATGAAGCTGTATAACATCCCATACTAGCAATATCATTTATGAACATTTTCTCCCCCCCCCCCCCCCCCCCCCTCCCGCTGCGTCATGTGAGCTGAGTTCCAGCCTCGTTTTGGCATCCACGAAAGTAGTCCGGCTAGTTGGCTGGGGCTAGAAAAATAAAGCGTCTTGCTTCTCAAAACAATATGCGTTCAAAAGAGTAATACATTTGCATCACAAAATCGTTCTCGATGGAAAAAGTCAGACCTCACATCGCTTGGCGCTATTTTTGCCTCCCTTGATATCAATGCGTACAGCCACCTAGCAATAGCCGCGCCTGTTAGGGTGTTTACTGCTCGGAAGCAGGGGAGTGCTCGGTCTGCTCTTCGGTCTGCACAGTTTACATTGGAAGCATTGATATCAAGGGAGGCAAAAATAGCGCCAAGTGATGTGAGGTCTGACTTTTTCATCGAGATCGATTTTGTGATGGAAATGTAAAACTCTTTTGAACGCATATTGTTTTGAGAAGCAAGACGCTTTATTTTTCTAGCCCCAGCCAACTAGACGGACTACCTTCGTGGACGCCAAAACTCAGATGGAACGGCTCACAGGACGCAGAAGGGGGTAAGAAAATGTTCATAAATGATATTGCTAATATGGGATGTCATACAGCTTCATGTCAAAAGAGGCAAACTATCCCTTTAAAAGTAACTGCTAATGCTGTCAAACACTGTAGAAGTAGTAAAATAAATATCGTGGAACAAACGTATAAAGTTGCTTAAAGTAAAAAAAAAAAATTAGTTTCATAAATTTTGTTTTGGACTACTTAGACCAGTGCACATGCGAAATGGTCTGTATTTTCTTGGTAACCTTTTCATGAGCTAAAAAAAATTCCTACCTGAACTACTCTCCTTGAACGCAGCACAAGAGCCGCCCCGCGCCACCGGATCAGCTGGTTTCTCTCACTCGGTATTTGCCAGTGATTCAGTCATCCCTGAAAACCCTCAGGATACCCTGGATGGCCCACCTGTTTCACATCTGTAGAATTTTTTTCTTTTTTTTTCTTTCTTTCATCTGATGAAGCAGCAGAAAGTAAATGCCATTTAGGGGCAGTTTAAATCACTGCTGTGCAACAGGCAACTCGGCCAACTCACTGAATGAAGGCTGTTCGGCTTCGGAGGAACTGTTGCACAAAATCCCGCTGCGATGTCTCTGCTGTGCGTCAGAGGTATGGTCTCGCATCATAACTGCAGGTTACGCTTTTTAGTTAATATATAGTAGCCCTGTGATTTTAATTCTGCATGCTTGAAGTGTTTTTTTTTTTTCTTGAAAAGGTGAAGTTCCTCGTGTACAGATTCTTCCTAACAAGAAGTAAAAGGCTTTAAAGACAAAAAAATTGAAGGTGTAACATGTGTCTGTCTTAATGAGGTCTTATCTCCTAATTTTAAGTGAGTGTTGGCATTCCGTTGTGAAGACGCGTGATATTAAACTTTTTAGCTTTCAAACCCCTTCTCATTGACTCGGTGTATTTAACTGTTTTGCATTCAGTTGCTTGGCTCGGTTGATTTTGTTCACATTCACCAGCATTATAATCAGAATCATACAAGACAAATATCCACTTTCAGGCTATGCAGTGGACTTTGAGTTAACCTGCATGTTTTATGCTTTTTTTTGTTGCTTGGATGCATTTCAGATCAGTTAATTTCCCCCACAACAGCTCATTAGTTTAAGTCTAGTTTGATTTTAAATGATGAATTGAAAATGAGCAAACTGAAAACTTTTAACCATGTTGATACAGTACTGTGCAAATGTCTTGAGCCATCCCTCATCTCTTTGTTTTCTTTTTAAAAACGCCAGACTTCCTGAAGTCTTTCTTGACTAATACAGTAGGTCTAAGGGCTTTCTGAAGATTTTTTTTTTTTCCAACGTTTTTCTTTGGACATTGGTTGCTTTTAAATTCATTTTCATTCCTTGCTACCTGGCCATTTTAAGGTGTGGGATCATGTTGACGGAGAACGGAACAAAAAGGCAGCCAACATCCAAAGAAGAGCTTTGGGATGTCCTTCAAGAAGCCTAGAGAACTATTCCTGAAGACTACTTAAAGAAATGACAAAAAAAACTTATTGAAAGGGGTTCAGGCTCTTTTGAAGGATGAAGGTGCTCAAATAAAAAATGTACAAACTGTACCTTTACCTTGGATACTGTATTTCCATTCATGCTTTCATAGATGGAAATGTTTGTCATTTGCTGCACCTATTTCCAGTTTTCTTTGCTATCTATAAAGAAATGAAAGGGGGGGACAGTTTTGTATTTCAGTAGATAGTTTAGTAACAAGGTGCTCTTCTCTCTTTTTAGCTTTTAATTGACTAAAATTCTGCACAGATATATTTAAAAAAAAAAAAAAGTTAATCGGAATCAAGATGAGAGAAACCATTAAAACAAGACTAAAACGTGAGTTTGTAAAGTGATGGGATCCAGGCAGGGACACATGTATGAATGGATGAGTGTTTCGTAAATCTGAGCTGTCAGTATCTGACTGCGTTTTACTGATTAAAGGAACATGCATGTAACTCTCCAATCCCAGCTATATTTATTTGCATGTTCAGTTTGTCATTGTGCTCTTTGTCAGATTATTTTTTACTTTTCTTATCTTATTTTAAACCAGCGTAATTAATCCCCCCATAGACAGAAAAGTAACTCCACACAGACTTGCGTGTCAAGCAAAAGACCAAAAAACACTGTTTGGAATGACGGGACTGAAGCTGAAGACCGCCAGCCATGAAACTGCTGTAACATGAGCCTAATAACTGCTAAAATGTGGGTATTATATGGATTCAGCTCTTAGTTCTCACATGCATGAAGATCGAAAAAACTTGTCCGATTGATGTTTGGCACATTAGGAGACTGATAGTGGACTACAGTACCCTCTTTGGATAAGAAGCTCCCAGTAATGTGTAAAGTTAATGAAAAACTGAATTCATCCTAAAGAATCAGAACATTTTCATTATCTAATAATGTTTTTTTTGTTTTTTATCCTAATGTTAAAGGTATTTCCCATTAGTGTTAAATATTGTTTACAAAAATAATAATCTCCAGTAATTGGTTTGTTAATTCCTGAAACTATTAGTAGAACCTGTGGCTTCTCTTCACTTCATTCAACAAGTGTTGCCGGCTTTGAAAGGGGGGCCGATGTGAAATGGGACGACATCAAGCTTTTCTCCTGCCTCACTCGCTGCTCAGGTGCCCTGAAGCAAGACAATTGATCTGCGGTTGTTGAAGTGGAGCTGATCAGTGATGCGCGGCGGGAGGTTGTGGTTGCACTGGGCAGGTGTACAACTGAAAGAACAAGAAATAAGTTGTTGAAGAACAGCATGTGCGTTCAGATGGATAAAGCCGAAGCTTAAAAAACGAAATGTGCCCCACAGTGCCAGCAAGTTGTTGAACATTTTGGTTCCTCGCCGGTTTACTTATTCGTCTTCTTTTCACTGACGTGTTGATTGGTTTTCACACTTTTTAAACTATCGTCTGATGTATTGTTTGTCACCGATCATTTCTCATCTTTGGGTGAGTGCTGCCTGAGGCTTGGAAGGCCAGCACCAACCTCTTCTTTTACAGAGTGATGAGATGGGAATGAGGTGTGTGAGATGAAAGGAGGGAAGCGCAGCTGGTGTCAGACAAGTGGAATTGTATATATAAAAAAAAAATCATTTTGTTTCTTAGCTTACAAAGAAATTGAAAGAGTAGTGGTCGTGCTCATGTAAAGGAGTTGCTTTACTGATGCAAGTGAACATGAACCTACAGAGAATCACCTAACTCTTGACTTTGCTCCAAACTCCAAGCTATGTAGCAACCTTTAGCTGATTCTTCATATAAGAAGATGAGTTTGATTAGTAATTTTTCTCCTTCAGACAGAATGACAGAAACACAAGTTGTGACTCAAAGTGGGGCAATAAAAAAATCTCCTGTAGCAGGTTTTGAGATATATAGACCTAATTGAGTCATGAAAATTGTAATCAAATTTTGTTTGAAAACTGACAAGTCTCATCAGACTCGAGTCTTCTGGGTGTGCTAGTCTGGTTTTGTGAAGCTCTAATTTAGATTATCATATTTGCATATATTTCAAAAGTTTTGGTCGGTCAAACACAAGGTTTCTTTTTTTTTTTTTCTTCTTGTACTATGTAAAATGGTAAAGTGTTTTTTTTTTTGTTGTTTTTTTTTAGCACGGACGCATGATTGCTTTTTTCTTGGGTTGAAATGACCACTTGTTGAAGATCAACGGTCCATCGTCATCATAGTTTGTCAGTTTGTGAGCAAGATTACGCAAAAAACACGTCGCCAAATTTCATGAATCCTGGTGGAGAGTTCGATCATTTTAAAAAGAAGGAATGCGTAAAATTTCAATGTGAATTAGGGTGACTTTTATTTAAAAAAACCTGCAATTTAGATCACTCGACTTGTTGAAGGAAACACTTTCTGTGTTTTTGTTTTGCCATAGTTTCACAATGGTGAAATAAAGATGTAGTTTGTTTGAAATGGAAACAAACAGCAGCTTGCCATGTGACAGCCCGATAGTTTGCTGCTCCATCAACTCACCCCTAGATCATTCATTTGCAACTTTGTTGCCACAGTGACAAAAGGCGTCCAGCACTGCATACCCTGCGGAACAAAAAAAAAGAGACTGAATCGAGATCCTGATCTGATCGACACCAAAACACAATTACTTGCACGTTGGGACGTGCTCCACCTTCATGTAAATCCCTCCATAACTTTTTAACCGTCACCCTGCTTCAAATCTCCACTAAATCTGCTTTCGCTCATGGACAAAAACTCCGAACATTTCCAAACATGTTACAGAGGGGTTGCAAATTCTGTGACATTTGTTTCAGACTTGTGGAGATGACACTGCATCTACCTGGTAAGTAGTGCAGAAGGATATAAGAGCAAACACTCTAGGGCATTTATGGTGAGTGAGTGTGCATATTGATAAGAGTTACTACTTTTTTTTTTTTAAATCTCACATGCATGTTGCTTTGCCAACACTTTTTGATACTGTGAATATGTCTAAAAGATATTGGTGTTGATCTCAACACAACACAAAAGCAATCCGGGAGCCTAATTTTCTCTGTGCTAAAAAACCACAACACTTTTTTACCATTTTACATAGTACAAGAAAAAAAAAAGAAACCTTGTGTTTGATGGACCAAAAAACTTTTGAAATATATGCAAACATGCTAGTTTAAATTAGAGCTTCACAAAACCAGACTAACACACCCCGATGATGTGGTGGGGGTTCAAATCACTCTGCATGTGTTTAGTTCAACTAGACGAGACGGGGACTTTGCATACCTTTAAACATGCTTCCTATGTAAACTGGGACAAGGACAGTGGTCCACTTAAGTGGCCAAGGCGAGCTGTAAGTGTTTTCTGCTGTTCACGAGTGTCATGAACCTGCTAATGAACGGATGAAGAATCTATACCAAGCACATTCAATCTACATCAACAGTGATCTACCCAATGCAAAGAAATATATGTAACTTATAAAACATTGTGTTTCATATCGCTGTTGTTATCGCAGATGTTCTGTCCCTGATTAACGGAAGCGTGACTCGTCATCCTTTTTCAGGGGAATGCAGACAAACCAGCAGAGTAACATTCTGGTTTCCTGAAAGCCACGGTAGTTTTAAGATGCCATTTTGCTCATTCCTTGTTGTGTCGAGGGCCCTCAAATCCTGCATGGAGGCAGGCAAAAAAAATGAGCAACTGCAAACTCAAAAGCGGATGATGGAAGGACACACTCTTGACAGCTCACTAGGTACCCACACTCAGCTATTTTTGCAGTTAGCAGTGGAGTAAATACATATAGTAATGGCAGCACATCATATACTGAATGTTGGTAAGGCAGCTGTGAAAGTTCTCATTAGATTAAATTATACGAAATAAGTAAAACCTTAATGTGGGCCACCGGATAGGTAAGGGCAGTGGGTGAGGACAGAGTAGGTCAATGAACACACCATCGCACTGTGCTGGAATGACAAGGACTGTAGCAAAGCTTCAGCTGCCCGTACGGGAAGAGGGGGGTGGGGATTGAGGGGGAATAATCCCTAGGCCATCTGCTGCTTTTGCAGTCCTGTGTGCGTTTCTGCTTGTGTGTGTGTTTGTGTGTTAGGCCGTGACTCACGTGGGACAGTCGACTTAATTTCCTTCTCTGCATTCCCTCCCTTTCATGATAATGCTACTTCCTTGTTTCCGCATTGTCCGTCTCTGACTTTATACTTACTCTTTGCCTGCTGGCCACTCAGGTTTTTCCTGTAGGAAATTCTCAAACTACAATCCTTAGTAGATTGTTGCAAACACCTGAAAGTGATGTGCTCTGGCAGACATTTTTTTTTAATTTCACTGTCCGTTGTTGTCTATAATATTTGAAAGACAATGTGTTCAAATCCTCATTTTTCACTGTCATCTGAAACTGCACACATTTGTGCTCTCATTTTTAGCTTTCATTTTTTTTGTTAAAGCCAAAATCAAATACGTCTGAAAATTAGTTCAATCTGGCGACGGATTTGCCGAGTTGACACAGACTGATGTGATAAAATCTTCAACATTATGATACTTTCAAGATTGACACATAAGCATAGCTGCTACTTGAGGGCGTAGAACGCTGCACATCATACTTCTGTTTGGATAGAACAGGATATTATTTTGCTAAATCTCCTTTAAAGCCATATGTTTCTCTCTTTTAAATTAATTGAAGATTAAGGAATACTCAAGCATAGTCTTTTGAGCCTGTGGACAGAGTCCTATTTTCCTCATTCATTTAGATACTGGGCCGAGTAGAAAATCTATCTTTTCCTCTCTATGAGACCGGTTTCAAATAAAATGTAAGATGTTTACTCTTTGCTTTTCATTGCTACAGCATTTTCTGAGTTGGTATTTAAAAAGCCATTTTGCTCTAAGATCATTTATTGATGACCCCTTATGTTGAAAGTTATTGTGTCACGTTTTCCCAATGAGTTGATGGAACGGAGTTGATGTATCATCGACTTCAGATTAAAGAAATTATTTAAAAAAAGCAAGATGGATATTGATGGATTGTAAAATTTCAGTGCACCTTGCAGAAAAAGTTGCTCCCCTGACTGTCATTCTGTAATTTAGTTCTCTGGTTAATTTGTTGTCCTTTATACTGTATATTTACTTGCCAGCTGTTAAAAAAACACAGGCAATATATTGATTAAGGGTATCTTAGTTCTGTATTGCATAATGTCATAACCAGTGTAAGTACACCTATAATTATATTAGACAACAAAGTGCTTTGTTTCTGTGACGTGTTTGGAGACATACAGGAAAGAAGTGGTGGCGTCGGATTGTATGTGGTGTTGTCATCATCTTTAAAAACCCATCCCTGTACCACCTCCTGGGAGATCACTCCTGGATTTCTTGAGACGTCTCTCTTTAATTGGCTCATTAACGTGGCGAGGCAAAAACACAGCAGGGGGGAATCTCTTAATTTGTCATCATGCTAGAGGATGTAAAGTATTCATACCGTAAACATAAAAGAGGCTTCCTTCATCAAGAGCTACGCCCAGTTTTGACCATTTTTTTCGTATTCAAGAAACCATTTCACTATGATGGCCTCGTAGTTTTTGTGTAAACTTGCTGATAGATAAACACACAAACAAAGAAACAAGCATCCACTTCAGCTGTGTCCTGCACAGATAATTGGATGAAAGGATGATGCGTATGTCTACAGAAAATCACATATCAAATAACTAGAAGCTACAAGGCTACAGCACAGGGATTCAAATTTTGATGAAAGATCTTTGTGGATTAGATTCAAGAAATAATTTGAAACCTAAACAAACCAGGCTTTCCACATGATGAAAAAGAAAAGATGATTTATCAGACTTCTTCTTCCTTCGTTCCATGGTCCAGATGTTAAGCTCACTTGTTTAACTTTATTATTGGGGCTTGGATTGCTGCTTTTTGGCTATGCAGCCTCATACACAGCTAACTGTGATACATTGTGTTTTCTGACACCTTTCTATCACATCTGGCATAAAGGTTCCAGCAATTTGTGCCACAGCACAGTAGTTCTTGCATGGGATCAGACCTCATGAGCCAGCAGTCGTTCACTTTGCATATCAGTGGATTTTTGACATTCATGACCCTTGTTCAAGTTCAAAAGAAGATCCTTATGCTTGTCCACATTTCCTGCACTTCCAATGCATCAAATTTAATAACTGACTGTTTACTTGCTTAACCTTCAACAAGTTATTTTGTAATGACATAAACAATGTTGTTTACATGTGAGTCTGTGGCCGATCTGTGCCCATTGCTCCGGTTTTTCTTTTGTGCTTGCAGAAACTCCCAGGTGTCATGTAGCCAGAAGATGAGCAGCAGTATCAATACATGAAATGCTCAAACATGTCTGAGTCAGAGTATATTGACCAACATATTAAACCTACAACGGACGTCTTTAGCAGTTTAGCCTGTTGAGATCTGCAGGGACTGTCATCTAATGGAAGTGAAAGGATGTTAATTTCATGGCCACCAGGTTCCCAACCTGCCCACTCTCAATCCCACCGTGAGTCGAAGGACTAGTGCTAAAAATAGATCCACAGTCTGGCCTCTTGTAATGACACTGCTCCAGTCTACTCTTGTGTGCCTGCTGAGCGTGTCAGGTCTGCTGATCCTGTTCAGCAGATTTTATTAGGTGATAGGTGACATCGGTGAAAAGAATGTGTGAACAACACAGGACTTTCATTGTTAACGATTACTCACTTTCTTTTTATTTAGATGTAGAACTTATCTGTTTGAGAGCAAAGCAGGTTTTTCTGCAAATCAGTGGCTACATTTAAAGCAAAGAACTAATTAGAAAATACATCTAATTCACTTGTTAGATGTGAATAAATATTGGAAAAAAAATAGCCCTCTGATTGTACACTCCAGCATCATAATTTGCTGATTTTGTGTCTTTTTAAGGGTGTCAAAGGGGACGGTTTTGTCTTGGTGGTTTGTTGGTAGGGGAGTACATGAGCTCGGGTTGTTAAGTGGAACCTCCAAAGATCAGACTTGGTCCAATGATTCCTGTAGATAATCTGTGATGTGGTGCTGTGATACTGGCACTTTTCTAAGCAATGTTTGTGCTTTGGGCTTTAAGACTCAAGAATTGAGTTTCAACAAAAAGATCAATGCTATTCGTTTCACATTTCCTGCAGAGTTTAAGTCTAAAAATACCCTCGGTCGTGGAAAAACAAAGTATTTGACTTTGTCTTGCTCTTTTTGTTCTGCACAAAGACCTAGAACATTAATCCAAACCACGCAGGAGGAAAGCTGGATGAATGACTGAAATGTTCAATGTTTGGAAGTGTTGCAGGGCTCTCACCCTATGAGGTCTGGTTTCAGAGAGCCAGACTCCTGCTGAACAAGCTGATGTATCACCTCTCGGCATGGATTTGTGGCTTCTCAGGCTTTTAAATGTCCTTAATTCACCACCGAGAGGCTATTTCCCTCCCTGAGCTTCAAAGCTGCACTTTCCCATCACTATTAAAAGATCAAACCAGAGGTACCAGTGCAGCCTGGAAGTGGTCATGGTCTGAGCTTCTATCTGATGTGGAGAAGAATGTTATCTGTGTACAGTGGAAATGTAATCATTTGGCTTTGTAGTATTGTCCAGTATCATTATTTCTTCAAAGTTGTCCTCATTTATATTCTGCATTGATCTGTTGTATGGTCTTGATTTGGATGTGGGTTGCAAACTTGTGCATTTGCTGTTTTTGTACTTGCTTACCTGTTATTGTCTTTGGGCTTCAACAATCAATATGCAGGAGTAAGTGCAACAGTGACCTATTGAAAACGCACGGAAATAAGAAGATTCAGCAGATTTAAGCCAGACTTTCCCAGCAACTGTTGATTGGTTCAGCACATCAGTTTGGAGACATTTCAAACCTGGTATTTTTATGGTCTTATTATGGTCTTTTGATTTTTTATTTATTTTTTTGGTTAGATTGATGTCAGCACTTTGAATTGGCCACTGCGAAACATTACATTAATTCTTCTTTAAACATACTTTCTTTATAGGCGTGGTATTGTGCATTGACCCACTTTCTCTTAAAGGGATAGTTCGCCTCTTTTGACATGAAGCTGTATGACATCCCATATTAGCAATTTTGTTTATTAAATTTGACTTACCCCCCGCTGCGTCCTGTGAGCTGAGTTCCGGCCTCGTTTTGGCGTTGACGAAGGTAGTCCGGCTAGTTAGCTGGGGCCACAAAAATAAAGCGTTTTTCTTCTCAAAACAAAATGCGTTCAAAAGAGTAATACATTTGCATCACAAAATCGTTCAACAGAAAAAGTCAGACCTCACAATTGCTTGGTGCTATTTTCTTTCCCTTCATATCAATGCGTACAGCCAGCTGCCGATAGCCGCGTCTGCTACGGTGTTTACTGCTCGGAAGCAGGGGACTGCTCGGTCTGCACTTCGGTCTGCACGGTTTACACAGCCCGTAGTGATACGAAGGTAGAGAGAAAATAGCGCCAAGTAATTGTGAGGTCTGACTTTTTCTGTTGTTTCTGTTGGAGAGCAGAGGTTTTCTGTGTGCAGCCCTGCCATGCACACCAGTATTGCTCAGTGCCCTCTTGATGGTGGACCTATGAACATTAACCATAGACCTCAACCTTGCCATTCAACTGGACCACCATCCTTATTCCAGTATACATGCACCGATTGGCTGTCCGACACCCCATCACTGTAGACTGTATGAAGAAATGTTCAAAACATTCTAACTCTCACTGTGGGGGATCATCATACCTGTAAGCACAGTGAAATCCACTGCACAGATGTTGTCTTCAATTCACTTGGAAGTTGATATTTGTCAGTTGACACTGGATATAAAATCAGGATTTTATTTCAGTGACTGTGAGTTGACACATAGTCTTAATGGGCTGATTTTCTGTCACACTTTCTGACACATTTAGCCATCCGACAAAAACAAACAAAGATATGTAAATGAGAGAAGCTTGAATGGGAATTTGACTGTATTGAAATAAAAGTACTATTTTAATATTCTAAAAAAAAAGGGATGTCCTTGTCTGGTTTGAGAATTCTCAATTTTGTACATTAATATCCAGACGAACATGCTTACATGCAAGTCTAAATGATATTATTTTCTCTCTAGTGTCACTTAAGTATGCTCACTGTTAGACCAGCCATTAGACCAATTTGTCACTGTTAGACCAACTTGTTCTTGGCCTTTGTAGGCCAAATACCAAAGTAGAGGTTAACAGCCGTCCTGAATTTCCTTTGTTTGCGTACAGTCTGTCTGACTGAAGGAGTCCAAAGTCTTTAGAGATTGTTTCAAAACTTTTTTCAAGGCTGATGTTCATCAACAAAAATTTCTGACGACTCATGGTTTGTTTTGGTCCTTGAGATACTCAGTGGGATGTAGCACGTTTCAGCCGGTGGATCCTGTGGTGTTGCAAGAGTTTTAAAAATGAGAGTGTGAAAGTTAAGCTGGATATGCCGACCCATTCAGTTATGACACAAAATAAAGAAAACATTCTTCAAACTCTTCAAACATTCTTCAAATTCTTCAAACAAAATCAATGTACCTCATTTCATGCCACATCTGTAACAATTGTATCAAAATCAGACTTTGATAGATTCTAGTTTTTACTTTCAATTTGTTATTAATTGAAAACTTTTGCCACTCATAGATTTGTTGTATTCAGTTATTTGAAATGCATGTAATCTGTTCCATTTGGTTCTCTTGGTTTACTTTTTGGAAATCTGCAAAAATCTGATTTAGTTTCAGGTTTTATTTCTGCAGAATTACAACAAATACAACCTTCAGCACCACTTTCCATGTAATATTTTGGTTAGTTGCTTGGTTTGTCATAGTTAAGTTCCCCTCCCCTCTCAGCCATCTTCTTTTAAATTCAAGGACAATTACCTTCACCTTTAACTATTTCTACTGGAGTTCATGTTTTTGTCCAGATTTAATGACACTTGCAGATGAGGACTATCTTTACTTTGGGAACCCATTAAATTTGGGGACTATTTTAGTTAGCTTTTATAGTTTTCACCAACACATCTATCAGTTGTATTTTATAAGTCTTCAGTGTTGTGAATCACTTCCTTAAACTTCACAGACTTCCTGGTTTGACTTTGACCTGGTATTTATGTTTCCTGTTGGTTTACATTGGAGTTTTAACATTTCGGGTGTGCTAAGTTTCATTTTTACTTTCAGAAATGGGACGGTGTTTCTTGTGCTGACTTTGTTTTAGTTATGTGGCAGTTTAGCAGATCTCAGCACTTTGGTGAGATGGTGATAGAAATGATGCTTTGAACTGTGAAAATTAGACCAAAGTTGGGATGTCATACAGTTTCTGTTTGAACCGTTTTTTTTAAAGGAGAAATATAATCGCTGTTTGTTGAATTTACTGAACCTTTTATTCTATCTAAGTAATATAATGATATAAAGTAAGATGATAGTTATATTGCAAAACTGAACTAATTCTTACTTGTCAGTTTGATTAAATCTCAGCATCTTCACATAAAAATGTCCCACTAGTAAGACTTATGTAGAATATATAGAAAATAAACTTTCCAGCCAGAATCTATGTAGAACGCAATCCCACAGTAATCAATACTACGTCTTGGCCATCTGCTGCTTTTTGATATTACAGATGTAAGAATGACAATAATTCTCCTGCTGTAGGTTTAATCCTGTCCAGGACTCATCCCAAAAACATCTGCGTGTTGATTTCTACATGTGTCTTCTCTCAATATCTTCCCTTTGTGAAGCCCCGTAAGCTCAGTTAGGTTTACGTTCTAACAAATATGTTCTTAATAGAAAAATGTTTCAGCTTTCAAACAATCTCTTTCTGCAATTCATCCTCAGTACAATGCAGCAGGGTCTGGTAGATTTCAGCTCCGCTTAAGGCATTAGCTCAGACAGATTATCCCACCAGCAGCACGCACCCCCTCATACAATCACTCCAGCTGACACGTGTCTGATATCTGGCCTGCTTCACTACCTCGCCATCACTTGGGCCCACAGGGATGCTGACGTTCACTTCCACGGAAATGTGACACTGACCTTTTTATTACTTTGGCCAGCTGTAAGACATTAATTCGAACTGGCACATGTTCCCTTGTAGCTATGGACTGGCATTTGATTGGACGTCGTGTGACTCTTGTCACCTGACAGGCTTATAGGATAACTGTGTTAATGTGTTTTTCTTCGTGTTTTCACTCGTTTCTCTGCTACGAAGAAGGTGGTTTAGTCTTTCTAGAGAAGGAGTTGTGCTGAGTCTGATGAGCATTCTTAAGTGACTAACTTTTGTCTGTGAAAACTGACTTTCTTAACCTGAAGATGAGGAGAAATCTGGGTCTCCCATAACAGAAAGAAAGGTGTGGGGTTATCATGTAAAGGTTGAGTCTTTGTGAATGGATCCAAGTGTTTTGTATTCCAATAGACCACCATCATGGTCATCATGGACTGTGATATGATGTTTTAGTCTATTTACTTAATAAACCTTTTTTGTTTGACCCTGTAGAAATTCAACATCTATTTACTTAATAAACCTTTTTTGTTTGACCCTGTAGAAATTCAACATATTGAGAATATTTCCATATGGAATTTAAAGGAATATACGGAAGAAAGGTAAATTGTGTGCTAAATAGTGTGTTTCTGCTTTTAATTTTTCTGTTTTTCTTGAAAACGAGTGACAACAATGTCCAGCTCGATGCTCGGAATATGTTGACGGGTCTGAGACTTGATTTACAGTATTTCACTGCAACTAAATTTATAATAAAGTCTTTTTATATACTTTTTCCCCCTGTTTTTGTTATTACAGAGCACAAACTGTACTGTAAAAATGGTCTCCAAATTTAGATATTTTTCTTCTTTTTCACTAGTTTTGTGTTTGCTATTTTCTGTTCTCTTTCACCACGGCATCACATCAAGCCTGCTACACATGGTCCAAAGCATCTTTTATAAGTGTCACTTAAGTTAGATAAAGTCAGATGTATTCAATGAAAACTTCATCCCTTCTTTTTTTGTGGTCTCTTAAATGTTCATATCCAGTCGGCTCAGAGCGCAGGGGCCTGAGGAGTTATTGTTTCATTGCAATATCTAGTTACAAAAACATCAATCCTGTTACAATAGATCATCTCAACACAGTTGTTTAGTGTTTTCAACATTTTTTACCTTATTTTGGGTCGAAAACAAAATGGCGAGATTTGTGGATTGTGAGGAATATGTGGGGCACTGTTTCTGAAGATGGTGACAACTGTTACTTCTGAATTGCTGTGAGCACTTTAAAGAAGCATTCTGCATAATGAGATGGCAATGTTTCTGATTTGAAACAACTGGCCTTCTCACAGGCCTCAGAGGGCACACTTAAACCAGAATTGAGAGGTTTAGTTATAAAAGTAAGAAAACTGAAAGTCATACTTACTTTACTGGTAGTTTAATTGTTGAAGCCTGGCTTTTATAAACATTGTGTTTTATGGCTCTGTCCAGATGTGTTTATAAGGCTACTAAAGATGTAATGCATTCATCACATGCCTTTGATGCTAACTGTTTTTTGATATACCAGAGACTGAATTCAAAATTTCCTGGAGAATAGTTTGAAAAAATTACATTACGAGATGTGGACATCATGGACATGAAAGAAAATCTGTTTTTGAAACGTCAAGAGATTCAAACTAATATAAGTGATGTAGCAGATGCTAATTACATTTAGATAAGGATGTTTTTTTTCTTAGAAAGAAGTAGTAAATAAGAACAATGATTCATGGAGGACAGTGAGTGGAACGCTCTTGTTTCTGACGCCCTTGGAGTCTCTTTCAGTGGCAGGCCATTCAGAGTGTTGTCAGAGCCCAGTTGGCACTCGGCCAACAAGGCTACCAGGTATCTTGTAAGTCTCTGCCGAGCCGGCACTAGTGACACACAAGGCAAGCTGAGCTGGCGGCATGAGACAAATTACCTGTTAACAGGTCTCTGTCATATTCTTCTATGTGCCTGTCGGTCTTGTCAATGATTGAATCAACATATTGATCTCCCTTGGTCAGAATATGCATTTAAACTAGATTTTGACAGCTAGAATATCTTTAAAAAATTCAATGAATGTTTGTACCGCTGTATAGCCAAACAACCATAGTACATCTTTACAGGGATTATTTTCAATGTGAGTGACTTTCTAGTGTAAAGTCCGGCACCTGTTGGCATGGTATACATGGTGACATAACCAAGTATTAAGAAGCTTAGCTGCAGGTATTCAAGGTAAACGAAGGCAGGTAAATTTAGGAGGGTCTAAGGTGAAAATAGTGGCAATTCAGTTTGTTCAAGAGAGGGGGGGGGGGGGGGGGGGGGGGGTTGATAAGACAATAAGGAGGAAAGGCAGCTTAGAGGATGCTTGTGATTCGGAGATGCAGGTAGATTTAGGAGCAAAGCTTGTTGTTCCCCAGGAAATACCCTCTACAAACCTAAGCCTGATATAGTCTTGTGGTCTAGGAGTAGAATGAGATTCTATTTCATAGAGCTGACTGTTCCTTAGGAGGAATTAGTAGCAGAAGCATATGAAAGGAAAAAGCTTGGGGGCAGAAGCAGAGCAGCGAGGATGGAAAGTTAGGATATGTCCAGTGGAAGTAGGATGTAGAGGATTTGTTGCAAAGTCTGATTGTTGAGGGAGCTGGGTTTAAGTGGACAGAGTGTGAGGAAAATAGTGAAGGAAGTGTCAGATGAGGCAGTAAAGTCCAGTCAGTGGATTTGGATTAGAAGAAGCAATAGTAGCTGGGGGCCCAGCAGGGGGAGCAGTTAGGGTAAACAGACTCTTGGGAGAAGCAAGGAAGAAATCCAGGATGTATTTAAGTGGAGGGTGTGGCCCGTGTGAGCCTTTTGAAACCAGGAAGCCTTTATGGCCTTGTATTTGCTGGCATTCTTAATGACTGTAGGACTGTTTAGCTGAGTTTGTCTGCTGATTCTGTTAGTGTGTCTTGTCCTGCTTCCGTCTCTGGTACGCTATAAATGCACCTGTAGAATCAGAATGAACTGATAATGTTTAGCTGTGTCTAATGGGTGACTGTTAGGAATTGCTTTAATGTTTAACGGGAATAAGTTAATATCCAACTTTGTCCAATTTTCACAATGCATTTCTTTTTTTTCCCTTTATCAACAACCATAGTGTCAATACAGGTTGATATTTCACTAATTGGCTCACCAAGGAGCATAGTCGTCCATTAGATGTAAAACCTTTGCTGAAACCCTTTTTAAGTTTAGTTTTTTTATCCCAGCTAGACTATGTTAAAAATGTTTTTCTGATTTTGTCAATGAAGAATTATTACTTATTTATGAGTGAAACATGTTGAGCAATTTACTATTGTTCATTAAAAAAAACATTTAATTTTATTATGTGTTTCGGACGTTTTCATAGTTCCTCAACAAATAGCCTTTGACATTCATCTGATGGTATAAAGTCTGTATAATTGTCACGTTATAAACTGTAAACTGATGACTGAAGTTATTCATCAAGCATTATTTCCAGTTATGGGGCAAAAATAGATTTTCTAGCTGTTAATCAGCAACCCCCTTTTCTGTAATTTTCTATCAAAATGAAATTTCTATGTAAAGTTTACAAGGCAAATGATTGCTTCTGAATTCATAGGGGACCAGAACCATGTTCTAATTTTTTTCTTTAAAAATAAACAAGCATTACATTTTTTTGAAGTCCTTTGCACCCCCCAAAATAAGATGTCATTTTCTTACATTTTGACTAATCTTTGTTTTCTCTTTTTCTCTTTCAGTGAAAAAAGCCAAACTCCATGGACCCCCAGGTAAAAGCTCATTGTTAATTATTTTATTATTTCAGCATTAGAAGCATTAATCACATTGTTGGCAACAAGTTTGTTGGAAGGAATATATTTCTAAAATCCTTATAAATACTCTACATCTGGAGGCATAAACTCACTAGAAAAAAGAAAGTGGCCTCTGCTATGAAATTTATGTGGTTAGAGTTGTTTCAGATCGTGAAACTTGTAGTTTCTGATTCTCCAGACTGAGATCACATGGGTACTGTTTATTGCTGGTAAGTCACTAAATTCTAATTACTTAAGACAGTTTATCATTCACTGTTTTCCAAGTTCCTGACAAATCATCATCATAGTTTTAAATTAATTACATCTAAATCAACGTAATTCACTTAAAACTACAATGGTGGTGCTAAGTCAACAGATCACTTGGGAAGCCCAGTGATTGATCATCTGCAGACATTAGATACGTGTATAGAGTTTAATAACAATTCTCTTACTAGTTAAATAAGTCCATGGGATCAAAATGACTGAATGGAAACTTTTCTAAGTGAAGAAGATTTATGTTATAACAAAAATAATACAATTTAAAAAGCAATTGACATTGTATGTATTTAAAATTAGGGGTTTCCAAACTCTAAGACAGTAAGCCTTCTCTCAGATAAAGTTTGGAAAAAAGTTGCTGACTCCCGTACATACATACTTAGCCAGAAAGCCAAGAAAAATTATCTTTATCCAAGGTACATAAGTAAGGAAAACAGTTCCGCTCTCCCAGAACTGATCAATATAAGCTTTTGTTAAAATGTGTAATTTAATCACCTGGGATGAGGCTGGGATGAGAATCAGCACCTCAAAATCCGAGACCATGGTCCTCGGCCGGAAAAGGGGGGAATGCCCTCTCCAGGTCGGGAATGAGATCCTTCCCCAAGTGGAGGAGTTCAAGTATCTCGGGGTCTTGTTCACGAGTGGGGGACGAATGGAGCAGGAGATTGACAGGCGGATCGGTGCGGCGTCTGCAGTGATGCAGGCTCTGCACCAGCCCGTCGTGGTGAAGAAGGAGCTGAGCCAGAAGGCGAAGCTCTCGATTTACCGGTCAGTCTATGTTCCTACCCTCACCTATGGTCACAAGCTGTGGGTAGTGACCGAAAGAACGAGATCGCGAATACAAGCGGCCGAAATGAGTTTCCTCCGCAGGGTGTCTGGGCTCTCCCTTAGAGATAGGGTGAGAAGCTCGGTCATCCGGGAGGGGCTCGGAGTAGAACCGCTGCTCCTCCGCATCGAGAGGAGTCAGATGAGGTGGCTCGGGCATCTGGTGAGAATGCCTCCTGGACGCCTCCCCGGTGAGGTGTTCCGGGCCTGTCCCACTGGGAGGAGGCCCCGGGGAAGACCCAGGACACGCTGGAGAGACTATGTTTCTCGGCTGGCCTGGGAACGCCTCGGGGTCCCCCCGGAAGAGCTGGAGGAAGTGGCCGGGGACAGGAACGTCTGGGTTTCTCCGCTTAGGCTACTGCCCCTGCGACCCGACCCCCGGAGAAGCGGAAGATGATGGATGGATGGATGGATGGATTAATCACCTGTATTTGTTTAGTCCTACCTTAAACTGTTTGGAGCTCCCTGCAAGGCCTCTGAAAAACTCTGATCTCAAGCAATATGATAGATTGTGATTTAACCTAGGAGTTTACACAAAGTCAACTTAAACAAAAGTAACATAGCAGTCGTGTACCAAAACTCTGTCTAAATAATGTTCCAAGAACACTGTTTAGATCTCATGAAATTTAAGGCAAATGTTCACAATGTTTTATTTTCAGTCAGCTCGGATATATAAAATGATCTGTGCTTGGACTGAGAATCAGTAGTTTCAAGTTGCCACACAACAGTGAAACTGCTTGAAGAATTCGGACCTATTCGTGACCAGCACTTTTTCAACAAGCAGGTTATTTTAACCAGTATAGGACATTCTGTTTTTTCTTTGGTGCAAGTCTGAGGATTTGTTGCTTTATATTTAGGTGCTTCTTTTCAATCAGGTATTGGTGTCCCACTGTGTCTCAGTTGGATTTTGCATCCACATTCCCAGATATTAGTCTTTGTATGTGTCATTTATTGGTATCCTTGTGCAGTGTTTTTTGCATAGCTCACGCTTATTTCTCTTACTGGTGATGCACTCTTCCTGAGTTGATATGTCACTGTGGAGATTCACAGGTAAGAAGGGAGAAAAACAAACATTTTTTCCATGGTTCCCTCTTTTCGTACACTTTTCTTTCTTTTTTCGAACATCGTCAAACTTACTGGCTGCAGCTGTTCGTTGCTCCATCTCCACTCCGGGCGATCATGACGGAAGAACTGAAGCAATGAGTGGGAGAATGAGAAATCAAGCTGGAGGAGGAGAGAAGGAAAATCAATAGATCATCAGAGACAAAGGGCCACCTGCTAGCCTGAAATGACAATGTGTCATCCTGGCATAAAAGAGAAGATGGAGACAAATCCCTCAGAGTTTTTAAGAGACAGAGACAAACTCCAGATACGGAGGATATTCTGTCACTTGCCCGGCAGAATTGAAGAGCAGAAGAAAGGGATTTAAATAGCCCTCCCAGTGTACAAAAAAACAGGACAAGAGCAGTTTTGGCTGACAGTGCTCTTTAATTAATTCATTTTGGAAGTTTTCTTGCTCTGAATGACTAAAGCCAGACATTCTTACTTCAAATATTATATAGAAACTTACATTTTTTTCCAAAATATAAAAGGAACCTTGAATAGCCTTAAGGAAACAGCAGATTTTCCTTTTATCTTGAAACGTGTGACCATGATATTTTGGTAGATCCTTAAATAACATTATATCCAAAAAAGATGGTTTTACAAGTTTTGTAGCGCATGTCAAAAGCGACTTTTACAAAGTGCCTAGTAAAAGAGATGATGTTCTGGTTCTGAATATTGCTGGTCTTGTAATTCGTCCTATTTCCACCCTTTCCAATGTCGCTCGTAAAAACAGTTAACTTTAAGGTGTAACACAGAAGAGGCACTCAAATTTAAAGCTGACTCATTGTTTCTGTATGTGTACCAGCCTTGTGCACTGGCATGTGCAAAATTAATCGATCTCAACCATTCTGCTTGAAACCACCAGCTTCCTCTGTAGCTGATTGTGTGCAGCCCAGATATTTATCAGCAAACTGAGCGAGAAGATGTACTTCTATCAATGTCAGTCAAACGAAGGCACAGACCAGAATAAAAAGATGCACACGTGGTTTTGTGACAGACTTTGATGTGGAATTGCATGTGTCACACCTCTACATTAAACTGTAGACCTATGCCTGTGCCTATGCCCAAAAGGTTGTTTGAATTTGAAGCCCAGTTAAGTGTTTTTATGTCGGTGCTTGATTGTGTAGCAGACCTCTGATTAAAATGACCTCACAATGCAGCAAGAAATGAAAGACTTTGTCTGGAAATTTCGATTTTCTTTCAAATTTGACCTAAAACAACACAGCTACTTTCCCACATGGCTGTAACAGCCAGATATGTAGGTGAAAGAGAGTATACCCAGGATGCCATTTTGTCATGTGACATGATTATTAGTTTCAGGTCAAGCATAACTTGTAGATTTTGTCCCACTCTAATGCCCCAGTTTTGGAAACATGGTCTGATTTGTCTTTAATAATTGGATAATAATTGGAACAAACTGCCAGTGGAGTTTAAACTTTCACCAAATGTAGACATTTTTAAATCCAGGTTAAAAACATTTCTTTTCTCATGTGTCTATGCATGAAATCTACACGATATCTTTTAATTTATCTTGACTGTTGCTTGTTTTCAAATTAATTTAAATTATTTTATTTGTTCCTCTTTATATTATTTTATGTATTTCTAATGCTTCTTCCACTCCCTGCTGCAATGCTTTTATTTAACGTAAAGCACTTTGAATTGTTTTGTACATGAAATGTGCTATACAAATAAATTTGATTTGATTTTATTTAATATCAAGAAGCAATGGATTTATTGCCGGGGGGTTGGGGGCTGACTGCTGTCCCAGGGCCCTTCTGAAACCCCACTGGTGAATGACTCCAGAGAGAAGTGGGCTGATATTTATGTCACTTTATCAGTTTAGAGGTATTGTTCTGATTTAGCTTTGAGAAGCGGATGTCAAGTTTGTCCAAAGCTGTGTTCAGCAACTGGTCCAAAGCCTGGATATTTGGCACAGATATTCACAAATGTGTATTGCAGGTTAGAGCTCTGACATAATGCTTCAGTTCTCTACATAAAAGATTCCTAGCTTCTATTTAATTCATTCATTTAAAAAAAAAAAAAACCTTTCTTGATTTTGACTGGCATTGTAACATTTAGAAAAGGTTTGATATCATTAATACTAAATCCTTTAATTGGCTCTAGCTCGATTAGACTTCAATGTGATCTCAAGATTTTCGCTGAATCTCTTACTTACTTTTTCCTAACAGAAGCATGTCTACCGACCATAATGTCCCATGTGGAGGATCTGAAAACTCTGTCTGCAACAAGTCTTTCACAAAAAGAGACAAGTCTGATAGTTTTTTATTTGAAAAAAAAAGAAAAGGCAGCTGGAAGCGTATTCTCATGATTATCAGAGGCATAGCCTGCAGGATACAGTGTACTGCCTTCCTTTCATGTTGTCATACAGACACGCCTGTTCTCTGGGGGTTGGGGTTTCACTCGGCTGGTAAGGTTTTGCCTGCTACTTCACACTATAGAAAAAGGCTTTTATCGGCTTGTTTTAGTGGGTTTACCCAGGTTTAAGCACTCCACTTTCAGTGTAGAAACAGCGCTTGAGCTCGCTTCTCTCAGTCGCATCAAGGTGTAATGGGACACAGTGACAACTGCTGTGTGTCTTTATGTCAGCTCTGTTCTGCAGTGTAGTTTTAGATGACTTTATTGCAGAACGCTTTGCTTAATGGTTCTATGTTTTTTGGAAATCAAGTCATTTTTTTGTCTTGCTGTCTAAGGATATTTGAAATACTGGCAGAGATGCTTAAACTTTTCAGTCCAACATTATTTGCAAGCTCCAGGAGTTGGTCTTCGTCCCTTTAAAGATGTATAAATAATTTACTGGAATGTTCACAAATTGGTTATTGATGTGTGTGTGTGTGTGTGTGTGTGTGTGTGTGTGTGTGTGTGTGTGTGTGTGTGTGTGTGACGGGTGAGGGAAGGTACAGCTCTACCAACAGATTATGGTGCACGGAACAATAATGTGTTGCTGTGTGCTCATTATTTTGGTTCATTTATTTTTTTTTACACCAAAATAAAGTCATATTGTTCTATTCTTAGCTCTTTTACATTTTGGCCATCAACTTTTAGATCAATGCTAAGTTACTGTACAACCCTGTGGGTGGTGAAAATTCAGCCATGACTAACAGTGTAAAATCGAGTCATTGATCTTTTCGCTCCGGGGTCAGTCTCAGACCAGATATTTTTCGACTGGCTGGCACAGATGTGTAGACGTATCCATCTGTGCAGAGGCCACTGGCATTTGACTGTGTAATTTACAATCTTCTGTAATGTAGAAGGAAGGCATCTCTGTCGGAATATTTCCGATAGATAATCTTAAATTAGTTTATGTGGAAAGTGGAAATTTCACAGCTCATTTAGCTGAATACCTCTGTAATAGATTAAATGTCAGCTGTAGTATTGGGATGAAATAAAAACCCAACTTTTTCTTTTTTTGAGTCGTTTTGAGTCACTTGTAATCTTCAGTAGAGGTTTTGAAATGCAGAGGCATCCCTCACCATAATGAGGCAATAGTGTTGGTATAATGAGGCGGCTCAGTCTTTACTCAGCCTGAACTGTGGTCTCATCTCATTTGTGTAGATAAGCCTAGTTTATTTGCTAACTACTATGCCACTGTGGGGTACTTTTTATTTCTATTATGCTAGTATTTTGCTGTAAGGAAAAGTTACAGCTTTGATACAGAATGAACACATCCAGTGAAGCTGTAATCACAAATTTTACTGGAGGACAGAAGAACAGCTATTCCCCCATTTAATTTTTTATGTTAAGGAATAACTCCTTCCTGACTTATTTAAATAATTTTTACTTCAAATATGATAGTTATAAAGTAGTATTAGTCTACAAATGTAAATGAAACGAGGCTGAGTGAGAAATGTGTTGGGAGGTAAAAGTAGCCCTAAAAGAAAAGGAGCATTCTGTCTGTCTGTACAGTAAAAATAAAAGGAACTTAGACTTGGTTTTGCATCTCTTCTTCATCAGCCACCACCGCTCCTTCCTCGTCTCTGTTCCTCACTCTCCCGCCTTCTCCCCTCGTCCCACCTCCCCCGACACCCTTAATAGAGTATTCATTATTGTAGACAGCCCAGTAAATGTCATCTCGCCTGGCCGCGCTGCACACGTCTGTGTATAACTGAATATAACTTATTTATTTTCATAAGTCATCGCCACTTAATTATAAATGATGCTGGCTGCTCCCCAAGCAGTGGGGATGTGCCTGCTGCATGCTGGGATATGTTCCCTCCACCACAGCTCGTTGCTGCTCACATGTTTGTGTGCGTTTTGCAACTAAGCGTTTATGGAATTCTGATGAGCCTCATTCAGACATCAACTTTAACAACCCTGGGAGTTTTAGTGGTGATAGATTTTAGATTAGATAGATTTTTATACTTTTTTTTATTATTTTTGTGTTACTTTTGCTTCAACATTTCTTTATTTAGCAAATGTTTCTCTCAAAGCCTGTCAGTCCCTTTGTCCCTCAATCACACACCTGACACGACCCCTCTGACTGAATGATGGATTATTACAGATTAACCCTCCTTATTAACAAAGGCAACATTTTTCTGGGGTGCAAAAACTCTTGAATGACCAACATAGAAAGCTGGGGCCATTCAACTCATCGAGGGCTTCATAATTCTATTTTTTTTTTTTTTTTTTGTGGTTTATTTTAAAATCCAGACAATATGAGCAAAATTGTGGTGTAAACAAAATAAAGTTTATTTATTTTTTCAAGGCTATACTCAAAAGTATGACATTTACAAAGCAATTTAAAAAAAAAAGAAAAAAAGAAAGGAAACAAGCATAAAATACATAAAACATGGTTTTCATGGATGATTCTGTCATCTGGGAGGAGAGAGGAAGACAGAGCATAGAGTCAGGACGCTTTAATATGACTTGACAGCATGGGTTAAGATGGAACGGATACATGATTTTCACCAGTTCATGTCCAATATTTCATGTCAGAAACTGACCTACTGACTTATGTAGTGCTGTCATTTGTCCTTGTGATTCTCTAAACTGTCGTACTCTCGTCTAAATTTGTAACTTGTCTTGTTTTTGCTGATCTGAGCATCTCGATGCTGACTTTGCTGAAACAAACAGCTGCCTTTCTATGATCTTGGCCTGCTGCCAGAAATAAAATAAGATGTCGACGACCACATGCTGAGTTCTTGGCCATCACACATGCACAAAGGATGACACAGAGTCTCTGCACCTGTTGTCTGTGTCTATGTTGATACTAAAAACATGATGCATGACAAAAAGACATCCTGACAAATACTGAGGGGTAATTGTTCTGTCATGACATTAATCACAACATGCTTCAGTGGATAGCGCTACAGTGACCAAAAGGGGGGCAAGGGGTCTTTAACATCCCTATTAATAACTGCTGGAGTGGAACTTTAAGAGGTGGAGCATCTATATGATGCACGTACACACTGACAGTAAAGATGACATTTTCTGTGCCACTCAAGGGCAACCAACTGTTGCTGCAAGGCAATCACAATATTTAGTTTGCACATTTAGTTCGGCCATACATTTGCTTATTTTAACTTTTGTATTTCCTTTTATAAAGGATCACAAATGGATCAAACACGTAAAACTGACCTTTTTCAGATTGTGTCCAACAATTCAAGCATTTTGTCTAAGCTTTTCATGACCAAACCTCAGAGCGAAAGTGAGGCTCTGAGAGCAATGGAGCATGGTGTGGAATGATTGGACCTGATGCAGATAGTCCAGTAAGAGCATCTGCAAAAGGTCCATAAAGTTAGTTTTAACATAAAGTAAGTCTCTCTTGTTTTATCTTTTTTTACTACCTTTTCATCTTTTGTTATGCTCTACGGCAAAAGCATCTGTAGCTGCACTTTATATGAAAGCCCTCACTAGAACTACAGTGCAGCCATGCATTTGTGGCCAGCATCGATAATGAGTCATGCCTTGGATATTAGGAAGAAAAGAAAGAGGACGACCTCTTCTTATTTAAGCTGAATTCAGCTTTCAACAATTTCAGCAAGAATTTTGGCTTAATAACTATTTTGCAGACTGAATTTTGATGATAAAGCGAGCAGTGCATTTGTTCAGACTCTGTTAAGCCTTAGAGGGGACTTTTATGTACTTTACCAACTTGGAACTATATTCCAGTTGCGTGCTGGACATCGAGGCTGGCTGTAATATTCATTTATGCTGCAGAATAATCAAAGCCCTAACCTCATCTGCACCCCAATCCCACTGATGGTGCACTCGGCTTCAGTGGCCCTCTTCAAAAGAAAATGGTTGTAAGATTGAGAGCACGGAGGTGTACAAGAACAAGGAAATACACACTCTAATACTGCGTGCACCTTTTGTGTCTTGTGTAGATTGAACTGGCCATGTGAAGAGTGCCTTTGTGGAGGCAGATAATCTGCAGCCTGGTATCTCTTCAGAAAAATTGTCCACCAGACAAAAACATAGTGTCACCACAAAGGCTTAAAAATCTTTTTTTTTTTGTCTTTTGTTTTGTACAGAGCAGCATTCATGTTATGTGTCAGCATGACACGATGACTAATCCGAAGCACGTGTTCTTAAATTTCTAAATCTTACCCTATATTTTTTTACATTTCAACTTAGTCAATCATGAGAGACCGCAAAGTGTTTGGTTGGATGGACCTCAACTTTAGGTCTTTGTGTGACACTTTGCTGATTAATACCACCAGCTACACTGTCCTACATCCTTACCAGTGTTTTGGTGTCATGTTTTGTGTTTTTGTCTAGTCTCCACTTTTGCCTCAGTGTTTCTTCTGCCCTGCCATCAGCTTCACTCCTTTCACCTGTGTTCATTCTCATCAGCTGCACTCACTCACCAATCACCCTCCACAGTATTTAGTGTCCCCGTTTGTTCATGCCAGTTGTCACATCCTTTTGTCTCGTTGTGTAGTGGAGATGAGGATTATGCAGGTTTATAGTTAAAAAAAATAAATAAAAAGGATAATAATAATAAAATTAATAAAATAAAATAAAAATAAAATCATTTTAATAATTTAAACAAAAAGCATGGCAAAAACCTAAACTGACAAAACAAAAACCCTAAGAACAGACAAAAACCTGGCTATGACAATGAAAAATAACTTGACTTGAATGATGACAAAACCTGACACGAACAGTGACGGTAACAATGACAAACCTGATTTAACAACATATGTGACAGTGAGGATCTGACAATTTGCATGAACAAACCGGGACATTAAATACTGTGGAGGGTGATTGGTGAGTGAGTGCAGCTGATGAGAATGAACACAGGTGAAAGGAGTGAAGCTGATGGCAGGGCAGGAGAAACACTGAGGCAAAAGTGGAGACTAGACAAAAACACAGAACATGACATTTGGGGCCATCTTGAAAGAGATAAACCTAAATCTTGTAACAGTATCAAAACATGAACATGTCACAATTTTCAAAGGCGAAGATAGAACACACATCAGAATACTTCTAATATTAGTTGATTCCTCAATTTATAGGTGTTTAAAATCTATTTTTGTACACCACCAAATGCAGAAGAAGTTGTAACATTGCAGAAAATGTAAGTTTAAAAAAACAGAATGCAGCAATTTGGTGGAGGTGAGCGAACGTGTTAACAAATGTAAGCATGAAATTACAACCCCCATTTCCAAAAAAATTGAGACACTGCAATTATTTGCATATCTCTAACCATTGTTTTATACGTAAATGAAAACAAAAAATATATATAGTCTATGAAACTATATGTATGATATATAAACAATGAGACATTTTATGATTTTTGTGAAAAGTTTTAGCTCATGTTGAATTTGAGGAGAGCAACATGTCCCAACAAAGCTGTGACAGGAGCAACATGAGGCTGAAAAGAAACAACTGGAGGAACATGTTGCAGCTAATTAGGTTCATGAATTAGCCAACAGGTCAGTAACTTGATTTGGTATAAAAAGATCTCTCAATAGTAAAGATGGGCAGTAGTAAAAACAAAACTAGTGAAGACTTTGAATATTAGATAATCTACGGTACACAATATCATCAAAAGATTTCGAGAATCTGAAGACATCTGAAGACGGGACACATCTGAAAGTTAAATTTGGATTCTTGTGATCTTCAGGCTCTCAGGTAGCACTGCATTAAAAACAGACACGAGTCTGTCATGGAAACCACTGCATGGGCTCAGAAACACTTCCAGAAATCCTTCTCTGTGTGCCATCCATAAATGCAGGTTAAAGCTCTGAACATATGGCTTCTTTGAGTGACATATGTGAACATAATCCAGAAAGGCTGTCAAAGTTAATTTATTAACCATTAAAATGACAGTTTTGTTGTCGGACTGATTAGAACTTAAAATTCTTTATGGAAATCATGGATGCTGCCTCCTCTAGATTAAAGAGGATACGGACCATCGAGGTTGTTATCACTGCTCAGTTAAAAAACCTGCATGTCTGATGTTACGGGGGTGCATTAGTGTTTATGGAACTGGCAGTTTGTACATCTGGAAAGGCGAAGCAGATGCTCAAAGGTAAATATACGTTTTAGAGCAAGATATGCTGTTAATTTAATACTGCATCTGTTATAACAGCATAGGCACGTAGAGTCCGTCTGCAGTGCTGTGCTGTCTGCAGTCCAGATATAGTATGTTTTTTTTCAATTTATTCTATGTTGTTTTTTTTTTCTTTTTTAGCATAGAAATACTTTTGGCAATTAAAGCATGGTGAGTATTTGTGTTGTATTTCTTGTTAATTGTATTCAGATTTGAACACGTTTTGAGGCAGGAAAAATATTGAGATCCACACTGCAATGTTAAGTGAAATTCACATGGCCACAACATTTTTTTGTGATGAACGTTTTGTCGAATTCATCTCATGAAGTTAATTGCCCATAGGCTTCCAAAGGAAGCATTTCTTGCACAAACTGTTCTAGATATCAAAGCCTTGCAAAAAATATGTTACAAAATGGGAGAAAAAAACATAAAGGATACAATGACTTGTATGTGACTTGTATCTTTTGAAGAAAATGTGCATTCGAAAGGGAACTAATGTGGTTACTCCAAGCCTCTAGAGTGAGCGGCTGCACTTTATGAATTCTAGGTAATAATTCTTATACGGAGACCTTAATTCCCCCCCCCCCCGGATGAATAAAGTTTTTTGAATTTGAATTAATATCTAATTTTTGAGAGTGAACTTTACCGTTATACACTTATTTGCTCAGAAGTGACAAAAGGTGTAAAAACAATGTCACATTTTTAGAGCAAGTATACTGTGGAATGATTTGTTCAAAGTCTTTGATGTCTCTAAATGTCTCAGATATTTTTTTATTTGACAAATATATGATCATTTTCCATAGCATTTTAGGTGATGCATGTAGACTTTATTTCTGGCTTGCACTTGATCAGTGTGAAAGTAGTTTTAAGTTGAAGGTAAATGCAAAAAAAGAAATCATCATATGTTGTCATATCCTGTAGCTGGGTTGTGGGTATTATCTTTTCTATCTTTTCTATATTGGTGTGTGATATTAAATTCTGCATGAAATCTCCTGCCTGACTGTTTTTTGCCTCAACTTGTTTCCTGTGCAGGTGATCTGATCACATCTAACTTCTCTCTGAGAGATCTGGCAACACTGGGCTTTTTCCTTTTGTTTGCCTCCAACAGATGCCTCACTACGCCAATAATAGTGGCTATTTACCATTTGTTTGTTAGAAGAAATGTGCAGCACTCTATTTTAGTCAGTTATTGTTATGAGTCACTGATTTTTACAAACAGGACGGAATGAACAAGTAATTGAGCTTGTTTACAAAAGTTACAAGATAACATTTTAAATGTGAGCATATACTTAAGAAAAATGATACAATTTAGTTCAATGAATGTGAATTTTGTGCAAGACAAAAGACTATCTTGACTTTGGATAATACTTTAAAACAAACAGCTATTGACAACAATGGAAAATCTTAATTCCTTAACTTCTTCCTCTGTTCCAGACAAGTTCAACGCCTACGTGACCTTAAAGGTGCAGAATGTGAAAAGTACAACCATCACAGTCCGTGGGGACCAACCATGTTGGGAACAAGACTTCATGTTGTAAGTGTCACACTGCTGCAGATAATGCTACATGCTTTAAACTGTAATGTTTACTGTACTTTTTTATGTGCCTGGGTGATTTTTCAGTGAGCTGGTGCTTTTGGTCAGGTACTTATAGCAGGTCTTTAAACATGACCGTGAATAATTGAAGAGTGTGTGTTTAGGATTTGAGTTGAAATTCCATTCCCAGCGCAAATAATGCTCAAATAATGCTAATCTTTTTTTTTTTTAAAGGTTCCAAGTTTTTAATTTATATCAATGAAATGTTTGTTTATAATACAGTGAACATCTATTATATTTAATGCATCCATTAAGCCTGTCTTCAGTGTTTACATTTGCTTTGGTTGCTTCCTTTTACCTTTTTCGCTCTGAGTTGTCACTTGTTTTTAATAGCAGCAGTATGTATGCCACCAAACTCTGGGGATCTATTAAGACAAATGCAGAGAGAAATAGGGGCTCCGCAGTATGTGTCAGCTTTAAGATGAATGCAGGCCAGGTATCCATTGCTAGCTGACTGGTTAGCTGGCCTTAATAGGCCTTACTGAAATTGAAAGTGAGCATCAGCCACCTGTGGGACTCCAGTCTGACCGGCGGACAAGGGGCTACTAAATAGAAATTTGATGTCACAGCAGGTAGGATGGATGGAAAGTGAAATTACATGCCGAGCTTAGTTAAGTGGATGAGCCAGTGAAAAATCTAATAAATTGTCCAGCCCAGTGTAACTCCTGGGAAAGGAGGGGCAAAGATGTGGCTGATTTAGAAATCCACTTTTTATGCTTGCTGAACTCCTTATTTTGGGTATCTAGGCTGTCACAGGCTAGCATGTTGGTTAGGTGGTGTGGTGTGGCTGACATGGAAACTGAACCAACCACATAACATCCTAGGTGAAGTGAATTATCACTTAATCCAATGCTGTTGCTGGTGGGAGGGTCATTAGTTTTGCAGGTGCTTTGTCATAAATTATTGATCATAGTGCAAGACGAAACAACGATTGGATGAAATCCTGAGGGGACATGAAGATGTATACCAAATTCATAGCAGTTTAGCCAATAGTTGTAGACATCTTATTCTAATCATCAACCTCATAATGGCTGTAAATAAATATGATTCAGTTCACCAAAGTCATTAGTGTTCAACCCCTGGGGACCATGAATGTTTGTTCAAGGTTTTATGGTTCAGTAGCTTTGGACCAACAGGCTGACTGAATGAGTCATGGGGCTTCAGCATGGCTATCTAATCAATTCTTAATCTAGCTCCTGCCTATAAAAAGATGTACTGTACATGTGTATCATTTGTTGACGTCTTTTGTCTTTAATCCACTGGTGGGACAGCTTGGACTTGTTAAGGTAGTGTAAAACACCTTTGCAGATGCTTTTGTTGCCAAGAAGTTGATTTGATTTTATTCGTTTAAACAACAAAATGTGGTATGAAATCAGCTTAGACGTCTCCTTGTTTTCTGTCACCATGTTTCCCCCCTCTCTAGATGGGTTTGTATTTACTCATAAAGGAAATCTTACGGGGTCTTTTGAAAAGCTGCAAAATGTAAATGTGTATCAAACATGTTTCTCTAAATTGGTTTCAAAGCAAATAAACATGGCTGTGAAGTGTTGCCACTGGGTGGCATTGTAGGCTACATTGCTTGTGGTTATCTCAGGAGAAGAAGTAGCCAGAGGAGTTAAACAAAAAAAACAACTGTGGTGGTCCTCTACATTAAGGAAATTAAGATATCTTCCTCTCAGCCTGAAGCAAACCTTGAAATGTTCTAGATAGCTGGAAGCATTGTGTGTCAATGTAACGAGAAGGTATTGTTACAAAATCACTTTTGTAAGTACTTTTGGCAGCTTGGTTGTGATCCACAGTCACCACATTTTAGGGTAACCATTAAAGGTAGGGTAGGAGATCCTGGATTTTGAGTCCAGCAAAGCTGCATTTTGAAAATACACAGGTCAAAAGTCCCAACCCTTTTCTTCACTTTCCCCCCGAAGCCACGCCTCTAGAGTACATGAACGCGCAATGCTTGTTCACGGGCACGAAGGTGCACGAGCGCTGTTCTGACAGCAAGCATCGATCGTTGCCGTATTTAGTATTTAGTATATGCTAACTATACGTTTAATAATGCTAGGTGCTAGCCAAGCTGCCTCTAGTTTAGCTTCCTGCCAAGCTTCTGGACGCGTAATTCATTCACGGAGCAGGGTACGCGCACAGGGGGAAGGAGGGGGAGGGAGGAGCAGATTGCAGTTTGATAGACGGCATCAGAATCCAATCATCGTTAATGGTCCGTTCATTATGATTGGATAGTGTTTTTCCTAGATTGTACGTTCTAGAGGCCACTAAAACTTTTCATATTTGTGTCAAAACTTTTAATTAATTGGTTGCAATGGGGTGTGAAGAGTATTTCAAGTAATATTTAAAAAAATGTTCCAGAAAAAGATCTCCTACCCCGCATTTAAGTAGTCTATAGAAGTCCCTCAGTGAAACGGATGCTTTCAGACCATAGCCGAATGTTCACTACTGGTGATGTTACTGACCACTGGTTACCATGGTAATCTCGAAAAGAGTACCTTAACACAAACCATTGTAGAGGTGGTTTTGTTACCAAATCTAATTATACATTGAATTCTTAACCATGCCAAAAGCCAACAGAAAATGATAGATATTAAAGGTAAATGTTGTAATAATGTTCCAACATAGTGCACAAAAGTCACTCTTGGATCTCTTTATAGCTTTTTATTTCCCCACTCGGGAAAATGCAGATGTAGGCAGATGTAGACCTTTACCCTGCCAGTAATGATATATAAAATAACATGAAGAAAGGGCTGCACTGTGGTGTGGTGGTTAGCACTGTCACCTTACAGCAAGAGTTCCAGGTTCAATTCCCAGCTGGGGCCTTTCTGTGGAGTTTGCATGTTGTATGTGTGGGTTCTCTCCGGGTACTCTGGCTTCCTCCCACCGTCCAAGAGCATGCATGTTAGGTTAATTGGTGTCTCTAAATTGTCCCTAGGAGTGAGTGTGAGCGTGTGTGTGGTTGTATGTCACTGTGTGGATGGACTGGCGACCTGTTCAGGGTGTACCCTGGCTCTTGCCAAATGGCGGCTGGGATAGGCTCCAATGTGACCCTACAGTTGGATTAAGCAGGTATAGAAAATAGATGGATGGATGGAACATGAAGGGATACCCATAGCATTGGAATGTGATGCAAAGGGTCCCTGACCAATTATGTGAAGAGTTGGGGGTGGGAATTTGAATTGAATCTGCCTTTGTCACTCGGTCTCTCTCATATATGCACAGACACATTGGTCTGCGCAAGGGATACAGATCTTTCCTGAGGACTGATCCCTACAGACAAGATTAGAGACTGCATGTAGCTTCACACAATTATATAAGACCATCCTCCCTTTCTCTAACTATTACTCTGTGGTTTTTCAGATGCACTCAGACCGTTATTTTCACTAAAGTCAGTGTGATATTTTTTTTCATAGCAATAGTGATTTTTTTAAATTCATCAAGAGTAATCAAACAAATAACACCTAATATGAACATGATGATTGCAAAAAAAATGAACCCTGTGGCCTCTGATACAAAATGGATAATTAACTCCTTTAGCAGCAGTTGGGCTCACTGGGGACAGCCGTAGTATGCTGTGATGGAGAACTGTCAGAGATTTCAAGGAGGGATTGTGCCTGGTTTTATTCCCCAGAATAAAACATTCCCCCAAAAGCATCAAAAGAGACATGTTTGCCATTGAGCCACCTTCAGTGCCTGTACTCAGACTAATCTTAAAATAGTTTTGTTGTAACAGAATGGAACATGGTGCAATAGAAAATGGTATAGAATAGGCAAAAGTACCTTTCCCTCAAAGGGAAATTAGGAAATCCCGCTGATGCAAATGATAAGGACAAGTATTCATACTTGCTGTGTTTTTCACTAAATCATAGTCAGTTGTTTATGCCTTTATCAGTTTTTATTTGGCTGTAAAGCATGTTGGGATTTTGCGTGTATTTCTCTACCTGGTAATGCACAGATGGAGAAACGTTTTACTAGGTATTACTTTTATATTTAGCCACTGTCCTTCCAAAATGTCACATTGCACCCTTGTAGCCCTGAGTTGTAGCCCCATTGCTACGATGAAAAACTTTCTCATTGTACTCAACAGCCAGATGATGGATGCCAGTGTAAAAACGTCTTATTTGCTCCATTAAGTTTGACCACCTGGAGTTGACATTTCTTCTTCTTTTTTTTCATTTTAGAAAAACTATGTCTCTTTGAATTTTACAGCGGGCTGCATGGTGGTGTGGTGGTTAGCACTATTCCCTCACAGCAAGAAGGTTATAGGTTTGAATCTAAGCTTGGGCCTTTGTGTGTGGCGTCGTTTCTCCTGGTGCATGCATTCTCTTTAGGTAATCTGACTTCTTCCCACCATCCAAAAACATGAGTATAAAATGACTCTTGGAGTGAGCATGAGTGTGCACGGTTGCTCGTCTCTTTTTTTTTTTTCTCTGTGGGTTGGCCCTGCAATGAACTGGCCCTTTGCCCAATGGCTGATTGAATAGGCTCCAGACCCAAAATTGTATTAAGCAGATACAAAAAAATAGATAGATGGATGAATTTTACAGTCATATCTAATACAGTTTTCAATTTCTGTCATTATTTACTCTGCTTCCTCTTTTAGAGATAGAAATAGGATCTCAGATTACTCCCTGACCTTCACTTCAAATACTTGCATTTATGCTCACTTTCCATCCATCCACCAGTCAGTCCATCCCACACTTCAGAGCAGGAAACAGTATTTTATCAACTACAGCTAAGATTACCTTGAAGTTGGGTTTAGTTGTAAGTAGTCAACGAGAATCTTATAGATCTTTTGTCCAGTTAAATGGTTCATTGCTATTAATCTAAGAGCCCTTTTTCATTTTCAGGACATTAATGTGGCTATTCACGTTCTTCAGAATATGAATGCTTGCAGTGAATTATGACCTTTCCACTTTACACATCTATTTAGTATGCATTATTGAGATGACAAAAGAAGGAGGAGGGGAAAAGAGATGGAGAATTCAATGGAAGGACCTAAGCCGGATACAAACTGGCAATGTTACCATTCATAGTTGCTACATTAACCTTTTGAGCACCTTTAAAGGAATATAGATTCTTAGTCTATGACGTCTGCTGAAATACAGCGAGTTCCCTAAAAAAATAAACGTGAATAGATTGGCAGTCAAGGCAATCTGAACTAATTGGTTGGGCTGCTTACAATACAGTTCCAGATGTGTGTGCAGTGGGAAGATCATGGAAGAGTCCATTTATATTGATCACTAACAACAGTTTATCTGTTAATCCCAGCTGTAGTTAATCTAACTACCAGTTGTCAAATGGTGACAGCAGGGACAGTTGTTAGTTGTTGTAACGAGCAGGCTTGGAGACTCAAGTGCAGAGATCAAACACAATTTAATACAGGAGTAGTAAAGGTCATACACAGGGAGGCAATTCGCGGGGCAAAAGTACAGGCAGGGGCGGGCAAAGGCAGAGTCAAAAAACAGTCCAAATCCAAAAAACACTGGCAAAGGTATCAAACTGGGCAAGGCAAGAGCAGAGTCAAAAAACACAGGAAAAAGGTCAAACACGGGTATACATACACTTTGAGAATGCTAGATAGCTTGGAACAAAGGAACCTAGACAATCTGGCAAGGTAGGTCTTGGATGCTAGGAGTATAAATAGTACTGAGTCAATGATTAGTGATGGCCACCAGGTGTGGCTGAGACTGGTGGGAAACTTAACAGGAAGTGAAATAAGGATGACACCGAGGTTAACAAAATAAAACAGGAAATTAATCGAGTCCAGAAAATGTCTATAATCTGTGAGCATGACAGTTGTGACCCTCCACTCCGAAGTTTGGCTTTGCACAGCAGCAATGTACTGAGCGTAGCTCCATTAACTCCATTACTATGTGTACATAAGGGGCTTTGCAACAGCTGAGGTACAGCTCTTCATAAAATGAGTCCACTTCTTCAGTTTGTTATTCTAGCCTACACGGTGAATTAGTTTCCAGTACACTAGTATTTATAATGATATAATGTGACAGGTGGGTTTGCCTTTAATTCAAAGTTCACCATGTCATACATCCCCAAATCAGAAGACATTTCAATGGTATTTTTAGATCAAATCTGATGTGTGTGTTTGTGTGTGTAGTTTCTGGTTGGTGGGTCCGGTTGGCTAGTGGGATAAGGGGTTAAGCCTTTGGATGTTTATCCCTTTAGATTCAGGGTCACAAGGCCTCACGTGTTGGTCACTGCTCATACTCTACATACTAAGATTGAAACTGCCGTTTGCTCTCTCTTGATTGCCATCTTGTTTCACACCACAGGCTTTGACCTGTAAGAAGAAGCCTTCTCTATTGTCTCTACTCCTCAGTCTTTTCCCACTCTGTACGTTAGCTCCTTGCTCAACTGTCCTTACATGCTACTCAATCTGGCCTAATCTTTTGATAAGATTTACAGTATCGTGTCAGAGGTTATGAGCTCTCACTTCACCAACCACCCATAATCTTCAGATGTCCTGATTGACTCGCTTCCAAAGTTGGCCCAATGCTAAATGAAAGAAGAGACTGAACAACATAAACTAAACATTGAGCTGTAGTGATTGGACTAACAAACAGTAAGTTGAAGAAAAACTGTCTGCTGTATTCACTTGACATTCTTCTTTTATAACTGAAGAAGCTGTTCTTTTCCATCACTATCATCAATCAGTGACTCCTTGTCTGACTATTTGAATCATAGCTTGGTCTTTCCTTCAATATCTGTCAATTAAGGTCTGTTCAAGTATTAACAAATGGTGACCTTTTATTTCCAGCCACATCAGCCCCTATTAGTCTTTGCCCAGTGACTTTATCAAGTTAGAACAACAGGAGTGATTTACATCCCTCTGACTGCAACCTTTTCCTTCTTCTCTCTTCCTCTTTTTTAACACCTCTATTCTCTATATGTCTGCTAATAATAGTGTTTCACCCCACAGCTTGATTTCAAGTTCTCAGATAATTATATCAATTTCAAAGAGCAAATTAGGACAGGATAACCTTAATGTCAGGATGTAATCAAAAGGCAACTTTTCTACAAGGTTTATAAACAATCATAGTATACTTGTGAGACTTTAGTTGTACGACTGTGATAGCGTAGCTGTCATCAACTTAAGAAAAATGTGACCTTATGCTTACGTCTCACAGCACAAAACTCTGTAAGTTCTTCTATTGTTGCACTTTTCTCCCAACTAGTCGTTTTAATCACAATTTGTGTGCTGTGGTAGTTGAGAGAACCCAAATGCAGACTCGGAAAGCAAGCGGCTGAGGAAAACAAGTAAGCTTTTATTTAATAAAGCAAAAAGCGACAAGAGCCAAACCTAACCTTGACACTAGGGATAAAACTGTGGAAATGAAGACGAACACCTGACAGGGAGCAAAGGAAGACCTGGTGTATATATGCTGCAGGAGGATGGGAACTAGCACAGTGCAGACGTAGTTATTAGTTAACTAGAAGCAGGTGAGTGACAAAGCCAAAAAAACAAAACTCACTGGGTAAACAAGGGGAAAGACTCAGCAGAATAAGACACAATGTAAATATTAACTAAACACAAATAGAAGTAAAACATGCGGTCCGTGTCTGAAAGACGCTTTAGAAACATGAGAGGTAAACTGACAAAACAAGATGTCTAGCAAGTTATCATTTTGTGACGCTTGGTCAAAAGCGCTTTGTCAGCATTTAGCATGTGAGGCACTTCTTCACTGTCACTTTCCAAAGCGTGGAGAGTGGATGCACTTTATCACTTATCCTCCTGCAGCTACAAACTGGCTGCACCAGTAATGAACACAAAAAAGAAGCGGCCATACTGTGGCTTATCAACAAGCATCACAGATTGTGTGCGAAGGTCAGAGGGGAGGAGTCACTTTTTATTTTGACTTTTAGTCTTCAGTTTAGCTTCCTATGCTCAACTGCTGCCCTACTTTGTTATGCATTAAAACTACATAGCTAAGTTTAGGAAAACATGATGGCTATAGGTGTTTAAAAATCCCTATTTGTCACATTGCTCTGGTGAGGCATTCCCTGTCTGTCACGTTATCGGGGTCTGGAAACCCCTCGCATATAAAAGCGACACTTTGGGGTTACCCTCAGCACTAAAAACCAACGCACCGTGCTCCTGACCAAGCACCATTTCAATATATTTTTTTAATGTTTACACTCCACTGTATTATCTCATTGGGGCTGTGACAAGACGAAAGAAAACAACGGGACGGGGCACCCTGGAGTCCAGACTCTTATGATGGATGGGATTTGGGAGATAACTGGCAGAGACTTCATCTAAGGCTCCTCTGGGATCAACAAGAGGTGGAGATGTGGAGAAGATTGTGCAAAAAAAAAAAATCAAAAACAGGAAATACAACAAAAACCCAATATTAGGACATTGAAAAAATCCACTGTATGATCCACATTGGGAATTGGTACAGACTTTTGAAGACGGTCATCCATGGCCCTTATGCTGTATAAGCAGACAGCATTGTTACATCATCAACTCAAGTAATGTTACTAAAAAAAAACAAAGATACTGTGTGACAATACATGTCCCCAACAGAGTACATTTGAGTGACTTGGTGAGAGATACTCTGATATATCTGATTGTCTGATAACTGGACCTGCAGTGTGTATACAAAGCTTTCCTCACAGGAACATGTTTAGAGCTATCTGCAAGCAGGGACTTTCACCTGCTTATCCTCACAGAGCTCCAATCTCTCCATCAAAGAACACGATGTCTGTCAAGTCTCATACTCAGTATAGTCATACACTCTCCCCCTGCCTGGCTGTGTGTAGGTGTGCACGGATCTGTTTGTCTGTGTGTGGTTCCCTGAATGTTGAAAATACACCATTTTATTCCCTTTTCCAACAAACCAGTCCCTCAATTATGGATGAGCTTTGATGTAGGGCATATGCCACAGTGGGATGTAAAGCAACAGGACGAACACACACACACACACAAAAATCCACATCTGGTCTGTGAGTCAGAGACAGGTTGGAGACAACAGTACACCAATGGACAGCATCAATCTTTTCTAATCCTATTTGAAGGTTTATGTTTCATGGTTAAAACGACATAATCTCATACATTAAAATCAGAAAAAAATGTTCTCCTCCTCTTTCTTTTAGCCAGCTGATCCACGTCTGTTATTATGCAACACATGACGTCTGATTAATGCAGTTCACCTTGGCCTGTGAACAGCAAATGCATTCATTAGCATTCTGCACGGAGCTATTTAAAGCACGTTGAATTGACTCAAACCTCCCCCAATAGACTTTATATTGATTAGATATAAATTGATTAGAAAAAAAAAGTAAAGAAGATAACAAAATAAAGGAATATGCAAAAAACGTGATGAAAACGCTTAACACACTTCTAGAAATTGGAAGTATAGCAGAAGGCGAGTCCTGGTAGAAATTTCCAGAGATCGCCATGATTACTTTTGAGTGTGTGGTTCAAAGCTGTACATGTGCACGTTGGCAGGTAACACAGATTAACTCTCTGAGTAAACAACATTCATGGAAACTAACCGCCAACTGTTCCGTATCGGGGGAGCAGGGATGCTCCTTTGTCATATCTTCAGGACTGATGGAGGGAAGTAAAGGTTGAAACTTATTGGTTGAAACTTCCTCCTTTCTCTCTGTTTTGCTCCTGCCTACATCCCCTTATTTCAGAAACCCATGGTAGGATGCTATCTGGACTATCTGGATGCTACCCGACTCTATCTGGGCTGTCCATATACTGCAAGTTTTATTTTTAGGCACTACATGAAAAAACGTATGTGCGGTGATGATTTGCATTAAAACTGTCTGTTGAGTAAGTCTCCTGCTCGGTATGAGAGATGACAGCTTTGTTGCAAATATTATCCTCACCTGTTAATGATAACCGTAACAATAATAATGTTAATATAAACCTGTTAATAGAGACTACACTGGCATTGTTTCTTTGTCAGCACTATATTTACGCAAATATGATAGATTTGCTGAAAAATACCTCCTCTATACTCCTAAAATAAGGTTGAAAATTCCCTGAACAATTTTTTTTTTTATCATATTAATCAAACAAAGCAAGGTGCTGGAAATCTTACAAAACAACAGAACAAATCAAGTATATACAAAAAAGAAGCACAATATATTGAGATACACTGAAAAAAAGTCCCAATATATTAAACGTAACTAACTGGAAACCCTTTCAGATGTTTCTTTGATAGAGACGACATATTGTTTGACTGCAGTGATGGTTTATTATTCCAAAGAGATGGTTATCCATGTTTGATCGAGTTTTGGTTTAGGGAAATCGGTTAAAATGGACAAAAGGTGAGACCTGACAGTTGACTTTTTTGTTGATTTTTGATGCTCTACATTCATGTACTTTGAATGATATATAACCCAAAAATGTTTATATTTATAATTATTTATTATTTTCTTGCCCTTCACATTTTTAGGAGAATTTTAGACGAATGAGCAGCTTTATATTAATAATTTCTTGTGTAATTTAAAATCAGGTATGAGCTAGTTAACTGATAAGTGACTCTTTGTGTCAAAAAACTTGCACATGTCTGTATCTTGTTTGTATGATGATGCTAAGCTGAAGTACTTCTTAAACGTTGGTAAATTTGGTCTGGTGAATTGATATGATCTCTTAGATCACTGCTAAAATATTTCCAACCATCCCACATGCACACAACAAGCAAACACATAAATTGAGATGTTTAATCATAACCGAGCTAACATGTAAGAAGATCATAATTTGGACTCGACGTGTGTTCAGATGGTGAACACACACATGCACACTCTCCACCTAGCATCTCCCACCCACCCTCCTCTGTGCATCATCCCAGCTGTGAAGTGTCATCAAGATGACTGACAGCCAAACTGAGGCGAAATGAATTTGAATGGAACTGTGAATATGAATATGCAGATGAGGAGAGGAGACAGTTTGGCTGCTGTCTTCTCTTTAAGACGGATCTGTCAGAAGATGACGGCTGTCATCCTTCACCCTCCCTGTTTCAGAAGACAACTGGCGCACTTACTGACCTCACGAGAGACTTTACTGTATGAGTAATGCTGGACAGTAAAAGACTGAAGTATGTGTATAACAACGCTGGTGAAATTATAAACCATGTTCAGTATGGTTTTTTGTTCAGTGCTGTTAACGTCACTTCACATGTAAAAAGACGCTGTGGTGAGACATGTGGAGGAACTTAAAGAAGGACAGAGACATACAAAGTCATAAATGTGCAATATATGATGCAACCAGCTCAAAAAGGTAAAAAAAAAAGTGCTGAGAATGGCCAGCACATGTTTTGTGTCATTTAAATGTTTATGCAACATTATGCTTTAACATTTTTCACCTATAACAAATCTCTTGGGGAATTTTACTTGTAACGTGATGGCCAGTTTTTATTCCGACAACTTTTCACCACCGCATTTGAATTCCATTGATATTTACATTTTTAATCCACTCAAAGTAGGCAACTCTTATGACCTTTTCATAGCAGCTCTTGCAACACCGACTGGTGTTTGAGCACCGCAGTAAATAAACAAATCCCCACATCAGTGAGCAACAGGAGTACAGTTTCATACACGCCAAAAGCTACAACGCATACTCACTGTCTCGCATGACCGTATCCATCAGGTGTAAGTTGTATTACAACTTACTGAATACTTAGTAGGTCCTCCTCATGCCACCCAAAGAGCTTTGATCACTCAGGGGTGTCGATAAAGAACCAGGGTGTCCTGGAGTGTCAATAGATCCTTAGGGACGAAGGCGAAGTTCATTTCATGTGTAAGAAAGCAGCTTTAACAAACTCTGAGTTCCAGCAACCAGAGTTGACCGTAGTCCTGTACAGAACATTAAGGTGAAACAATAGCAAAACAGATTAGATAAAAAAGAAACAGCTGAAGGTTTTAAAGAAAATGTATATATTGAAAGATAAAAACACAGTTGCAAATATAAACAGCATAGTTATGAGTATCTAAAAAGAAATGAAATACTGACCACTTAAAATCTGGCACCCAAACATTGCTTCACATAAAAACACCCCACACAGTTTGTGCTTTTGATTACGATTAACCGTGGTGTGTAATGACATTAATGCATGCTTGTGTACTTCTACAGTGAGATCAGTCATCTGGATTCCGGTCTGGTGGTGGAGCTATGGAACAAAGGTTTGATTTGGGACACGATGATCGGCACAGCACTGATACCCCTGAGAGATATTCGACAATGTGATGAGGTAACACAATTCAAACATGTCCTATATATCTTAAACAGATTAAAGTTAATTTAGCTTTGATTGTCTTATGTCTTGTTTTGACTGTATGGATCACCATGATGAAATTGCCTCGATTTAATGTCCCACTTACTGCAGCTGTTCACTTATACTGATTTCATGAGTCCTTATTGCCTATCTCCTCCAAATGTCGTCCCAATATCGAACAGATGAGAAAAAATTCACAGATTATGCAAAAATGCATTCCAGAGTTGTTGTTTTTTTAGGTGGATAAAGCCTCAGTTGTCAGATGGAGTTGTTCAAACCACGACAGTTATCATTCAGGGAAAGTCTATATTTTGCACAAAACTTCTGTAGCTTTAAAGCATTAGAACAACAGTGATGACACTTTAAAACACGGTTACTTTGAGTAAACTTTAAACTGTTCTAAAAACACCTGCTTCATTTCATTATCTCCATGAGCCCCATTAGCTTCATTATAGTATTTTTCCACAGAAAGAAGACTGGATTGAGAGTAAATCCAGTCAGTCTGCATCACTGATTTTAAAGGAGGTGCCTTTATGGTCAGTATGAGCAGGCAGAATCATTACAGCAGTCAATACTCGCGTCGATTTACAAACGGGAACCTGATTATTGTGTTACGACACGCTTGAAAAATTGCCAGCCTGCCTTTTTATTGAGTTTTTCATGGTGGTATTCATGAGGGTGTTAAAGCAGATTTACAAGTAGGACATGGGAAATCTTTGAAAACTACTATTACATGTAAAAGCCACCGGGAGCTTCCAAAATAGGTTGCTGATTGGTCTGGAGTTGCTTGTGTTTTGGTTCCAAAGACCACTTTTATCCTGTAGGAGTTCCAGAAAAGATTTGCATTTCTTCACTTTGCACTCTTTATTAACAGGCCAAATTTCAAAGAACTTGATGGAAAGACAAGTGCTATTTTGATCCAAGAAATTGTGTCAACTTTTACTTTTACTCTGTATGGATGCATTTTGACCACAAAATCTTTTGTTATTGTTCAGAGTGGAATTTTTATCCTTCATATTTTCAATATGATTTTTTTCTAATAATCCTCAATGATAAGTGGTTTTCTTAAGACTACACGCCTGTTTATCCCATTATCTTCATTTCTCTTTGAATTGTACGTTTTAGACATGGTTGTGAGTTTTGTCATTTTGTATTCTGAATCAGAACAGAGTAACATCTTTTCCAGGACAACAGGATGTGTCTTTAGACATGGATGTTAAAGGAACAAAAAACTCCTCTCTGCAGTCTTTTTCCTATGAAAGGCCCTTACCTGTTTGCTCAGTTAAATCCAATTATTTACTTTTTTCGGCCAGGCAATGTAGATTATTTATTAAAGAGATTGTCCTCTGCTTATATTCCTGGCATTAAAATGAATGCACAGCCACACTGTTCTAGCAACATGTACTTCCTTATTAACCTTCCTTATTTACCTGTCGGATAAATCCTAAAAATCCAGGTTGCTACAGTAGTTAAGCTGAAGCTGTCGCCAACTCATTCAAGCTTTCCTGGCGTCTGATAGCGAGGCAGCAACGTCTGTGTTTGATTAATTATTCAGCGTCAATGTTTGACTTCTGCAACCGTTTTTAGTCTTTGCATTCCTCTTCAGCCATTATCAACCGCACACAACTCTCCTCAAGCATCATGTGGACACAGTATGTACTGATTGTACCACCTGAGTTTTGTCCTCCTCTCTTCCTAACTTCTGTCTGATTCTCCCTCTTTTTTTTTTTCTTTTTTTCTCTTTGTTCTCCTGCATTTCTGTCTGTCAGGAGGGACCAGGAGCGTGGACATCTCTGGACTCTGAGGTGTTAATGAGGGAGGATGAGATCTGTGGTACCACCAACCCCACTCCACACCAAGTGCTGCTGGACACCCGCTTTGAGTTACCGTTTGGTACGTGTACAGCGTCACACAGAAAGCCATCCAGTATGTGAGGGTTTGGCAACGTGATGTTTCTAATGGTCCTATTTGAACTGTTGTCTAATACTTGCTTGTTTAAAAATCATTGTACATAATTGTGTATCATAATGTAATTACTCTTATAAAATGTGACAAAGTGAAGCAGTTAAATTAAATAAACTTGTAGAATTTAAAAATGCATCATATGAAAATGATTCATTTCATTCCTAAACTACATTAGTTGTAACATATCATTAGGCTGTAAAAGAGAGCAATATTAATATTAGCTGTTTAACTAATTTTTAGTGTCAAAAGAAACAAACTGACTGATCAGTAATGACAAGAATGTGCCCCTTGGTAGAACAGCAGTCCTCTCTTATTGAAAGCAAAGAAAACAAAGTTGTTTTTTTACAGGGTGTGAGTATTTCTTTTTAACCTACAGCTTGCAGAAGTGAGCTTGTCAGCTTTAGTTTGAATTCAGCGGCTTGTAAAACCAACACAACTTAGCTTATAAAGCTTACAGACACCAACTTTACTGGGCAAGTTTAAACTATGAATATGGATACAAAACCCTGTTGCATTTTTTTTTTCATTCTTTCTTCATTTTACTACTTGACATCGAACCTTTCATAGATAATCAATACTGCACAATTGTGCCTTCTAATTTAATTTTATCTTAGAAATAAGAGCTTCAGCTATGGGAGTATCCACAGGAGCATAAACATAACAAAATATTCTCAATTATACGCATTTTTTATTGTTGTTCATAGTTCAGCTGGTTCAGACAAAGTTTTTTTTGTGGTTTTTCCACCAAATCTCACTTTTGTTTTTCTTTCAACTCCTGTCGGTTTTATTTCTCTGGTGTTGCCACCTTAACAGAACTTTTCCTTGGATTATTTCCCTTGCTAGCTATTAATCTCCAGGAGCTGTCTGAAGTGTCTCCTCTTGAGCTGACATTTCTCCTCTCCGTGCTTCGCATGGCACTCTATTTATTAACTGTCACCTGGTGTCAAACAGCGCTGCTTCAGCTGCTGTCCACTCATCTTGACACAAGGATCAAGGCCTGAAGATGGAGTTAAGATAGTAGTTTCCCTGTTTTAGGAATTTTTCCATGAATCATGTCAAGAAAAAATAAGAGATCCAGTCAACAAGATGTTTACTAATGAATAGAGAGTTGCATGTTTTTGCCCAGCCTGGAACATACGGATATATCTTTAATAGTACGATCCAGGTGCTTTTAAACTGAAGTGTACCTGCCTATCTGTGCACTGAGAACTGTAGGGGAGGTCAGAGGATAAGAGGCGTTAAGATGAAGTGAAATTAATGTTTGCGTGCTGGCAACAACCCAGAGTTATTACACAGTGTTCCACAGTTACAACCCATTAATCTGCATACTCCTCAACTGAAACAGCAGCTGTGACATTCCAGCAGTACATTAAGACCACTTATTGCTCCCAGCTGCCATCAAAATTTTTACTTTAAACTGTGAACACACAGCTTTGATTCCCATATTTAGATCGAGTGACATTATCCTTGATAAGAAAACGCTTTCAGAAAGCTGCTTAGAAATAATAATGAATTAATGTATTACAAACAAACATATGCACACACAAATATCATATAAACTAATAAGATACCTCTGAGATGCCTAAAGTTGATGTTAACTCTATTTCTTGGGAAATCTTACAGTCTGACTCATAACCCTCTTCATCTTGCATTGCTTGTTTTGTCTCTTTACCTTTAATCTATCACTCAACATTCCCGTTCTTTTCCATGCATATCAGTCTCTATCAGTTTTTTTTTCACACATATTTCATACATATTTCCAGATATCCCAGAGGATGAGGCTCATTTCTGGACCAGTAAACTGGAGCGGATTAATACCATGCATGACGAGGTAAGTTTACAGCATGTTTCCTGTCCATGAGTTGTACATGTCTTGAAGTTTGCTTTGACCCTCTGCTGCCACCTAATGACAGATAATGGTTGTTACAGCATGGAGTTTATGTGCTGTGAAACAATTAAATCATTTCCTTACTCTGATCTCTTACTATTTTTGCTTCCTCCTCTCCTATTTTGTCTAATTTTTTTTCTCTCATGTCAGTATCCACTACAGGTGGATATCCAGAGAAGAAGAATGGCGTCTGTGCCCTCCCAGTGCTGTAAGTCCTAAAGGATAAATACGCAAGATTTTCATGCCATAAAACATTCACGTGTTCTTTTATTGTGCCTTTTTGTTTTGTGGGTGCTTTGTGTTGATTCTCAGTGACTAATGCGGACAAAAAGGCTTATTTTCTCTTTATTTTTTTCCTATTAGGCCTTTCCAGAACTGATGTTAACTTTGTTAAAAATGTTTGTTTTGTTGCGTCAGTGGGAGAATACCTCAGTCATTTCATTACTTCATGTGACTTCAACTTATTGTGTCACACATCCATCGTATACTGTTAGTTCTCTCAAACATCTTGCACATCAGGATGTGTTTATGTCTACGTTACATACTCATTTGGGCATCACCAGTCACAGTCACTGGGTCGATTTGTCAGTAATGAAGTGTACTTCTCTTCTTTGGAAACTTGCCTCCATGCCACAGGCAGTTGGAATTATTTTGGATGGAGTGAGCATCAGAGTACGTATGGTGGATGTTTCTTTTTTCCTCTCTGTGGTTTGTTCTCCATCTTTGCGTGGTGCAGTGCTGCACTTTGGTCCATTCTTTGTCTTCATTGTCATTGAAATGTTACCGTCTTGTGTCCCCGTGATCAAATTACAAAGCATGGTTGCATTATTTCTTGCTGTCTTCTGATTTATTGACAGTGAAATTAATTGTATTAAAACGAAACCTATCAGTGCCTGGTTTGTTCTGTTTTGTATTTTATGCACTCTACCCCTAGAGGGAGCTATTTATTCAAACATTTTACTCTCTGGAAGTCTTCTTTCCGTCCTTGCACATTAGGAGTCTGGTCGAGATGCTACTTTTTGTTGAACCACCTTTTTTTTATTCCTTGTCTGTTACATTTCACATTTTCATTTAGTAATGTAGCAGATGCTTTTATCCAAAGATATGTTCAAGCGAGGGTCAACATTCAAGCTTCAGTAGAGTGAGAAACCCTGGTCTACACATTAAGATTTAAATCTATTCAAATGACAGAGTACAAGTAGATGGGGTACAGAAGGGCAATGTAAATGCAGCTTATGGTGTTTGTGGAAAAGAGATGTTCTCAGAAGAGATGGGTTTTCAAGAATTTTTTTAATGTGAAGGACGCTCCATTATAATTATCCATTATAAAATAATTTCGTGTTAACATTTGTGTGTACATGATAATAAAAGTAATCTTAATCTTAATTATTGTGGAACCACAAACGAGAACAGTCTAGACTGAGATGCCTCGTGGAAAGGTATGGCAGAACTAGATGATGGGCAGCCAGTGGTATTCTGTGAGTACTGGAGTGATATGTGTATTCTTTTTGGTTGATAAAACACCTATCCCATGTTCTGGACTACCTGTAGACATTTTACTGTGCATGATGGGGACCTGCTAGATTTCAGGTAGTTGACTCTCTTCTCTGGAGGAGTTTTCTGGAGCAGATGGTATTATAACGATGGCATGTCTTCAGTGCAGAGTAGGGTGGAAATTTTGTAGGTGTGCTTTACTTAGGTGTCTGTATTGTTTTCAACCCAGCGTATGATGACCATGATAGTGTAATGGATGACCGTGACAGCGACTACCGCAGCGAAACTGGCAACAGACAACCGCGGATCCACAACAGTTCACAGCCAAATTCATCCATCCACCAATACCCCATAGGACGAAGGGGCCAACACCCAAGCCTGTCCAGGGAGTCTGACTGTGTACAAAGCTATGAGATGGACTATAGAGAAATGAGGGCACCCAGGTAAATACACATGGACTCACTGACACACATAAGCACACACACAGCTCTTTGCCTTTATCACTGCAATATGAGATACATATTACTGTGGTTACTATGTGTTACCACACTATAAATGCACTAAGGGAGCTCATGATACATTTTTCCATTGGCCTGAATCAAATTCTCCCAACCTTGCATGATATCTGCCTTTACTTTAAAGAGTCAAGTTACTAAGAGCAGCACTTTTATCTAGCAAACACTAGAGCTGTCATCAAAAAGGCACTATTTAAATGCAGAGGGGAATCACTTTAAACGGGTGTGCTCCAGCACATAGAACACATAACTATGCAGCAAAGGTTTTTGGTGCTCATACCATATCATGTTTTCCATTTTTGGCATCAGTGTACACAATGTCAGTTTCCATTACATATTTACATTTTAAATTGCACCACCAAAAAAAAATGTAGAAATGAGAAAATGTACAGACAACCAGCTGTTCTATTAATATATTTACATAAATCAAACATCTCCAAGTGACCTTTATTTCTAAACTGCATGAGCTAAAGCTAAACTTTAAAAAAGAACCCCAAACAAACTGCTTTTTTTCTCACAAGTTTATATGGCTTCTCATCCATTTCCTATTGGATGGACACTTTCTTCTGCATGATCTGTTTTTCTTTTATTTGTGTCTAATGCTTCATTTCTCTGTCTTTTTTCTTCCTCTTTGCATCGTGTTCCACTGCTTTCCTCATGACACTTTTTTTTGGTTTGGTTTACTTTTACTTTTAATCTAATCCAGGCAATCAAACAGTAAAGGTAGAGTTAGAATAATCCCTGTTGACTCAGGTATGGGTGTGGAGGACTGGGAAAGTAAATATAAAGTGCCTGACTCAGCGGGTGTCTTGGATGACTATTTGGATGCTGAGCAGAAGATGTGGGAGGATGAAGATAAAAGCATAATTTACCGGATCAGTGAAAGTGGTGAGTCCAAAGGTAGCAGGTTCTATCAGACTGTAGAATGTGATGGACTATCAGCAGAGGATATGCTGGAGCCGGACAGCAGGACACACAGACAGAGGCGTGGCTTTGGCAGTGGAGAAGTACGGTTAGTTTATAAAGAAGCCGGGAGCTTTGAGGATGAATCATCCCCCCCTGAAATTGATATAATTCCATCGGTCAAGGAGCTACGACAGCCGACAGACAGAGAAAGTCTACTTTACAAGACCAGACTGTGGGCCAAAACTGCTCTAGAAGACACACTGGAGAACTATGCACTATTTCGTGAGGAAGAAGCTGCACGGGAAGAGGCTGCAAGGATCAGGGAGAGATCTGAATATAACTCAGTTGGTTCCGATGAGATGCAGTATTCATTTGGATCTGAGGAGGAACTAGATGATCTGGCATTCACTGAGGGTGATGCTAGTTATGAATACGAAAGCTATTACTACCCTGACAAGTACATGTCTCATTTTGCAGGACAAGGTTTTTCAAGCAAAGGCAGAACAGATCATGGACAAGATCCTATGTTGTCTCCAGTAGGGGAACCATGCGATGAATATATAGATCCAATGAATGAACTGCAGAGCTTAGTTCACTCAGTGTCTGAATACCTGGCTGTAAAAGAGGAGGAGATCAACAGCTATGAATCAATGCCTAAACCACCTAGAAGAAAACTTCCAACACTACCAAGTGATGCTAAAGTTGTTCAACCTGGAGACGATGATAGCAGTGAGGTCAAACCTGATGTTAAGGAGGATAGTGCTGTTGAACAGGGCATAGCTGGGGTAAAAAATGCAATGAGCTCATTATTCAGTACAATCACAAGAACGAAGTCTCCCACTGAGGTAGAAACTTCAGGTACAATTCCATCCCCCCAAACACCGGACTCTGGTATTTCAAAATTGCTGTCATTCATCCCTAAAGCTAATACTGAAACCATAGACACCTCTGGTGCCCCTGCAGCAGAACCACCTCCCCCCCAAGCATCACCACAACCTGAATCTGGTATTTCAAAGCTGCTTGCATTTATACCCAAAAGTAGTGGTACCTCTCCACCAGTGGCTGTAGTTCCTCCTGCCTTGCAGGAGCCCACTACTGAGAAGAAGTTTTCTCTTCAGTCTTTTTTACCTTTTCAGTCCTCTGAACCCACTCGACAGCCTGACACTAATCAGGCGTCAGTTAGTACAGAGGCACAAGGCACACAAGGCAGTGCATCAACTGGTAACCAGTCAACATCTGGGTTTGAATCCATGCTAGGAAGGCTTAGTCCTTTGAGACTTTTTTCTAGTGCGCCCTCTTCTCGAGAGCCATCACCTCAACCATCAGAACAAAGAAGTCCATCTGCTGCAAGCAAAGACTCCCAACAAGGGTCTGTAACCAGACCCACAAGTCCTAATAGAGAAGGCTCACAAATTGAGCGACAGTTATCAAGTGATTTAAGACCAGGATCAGGAACAGGATCAGTTGAGCTTTTGCCAGATACAGGAAGTGGATCAATTGAGCTTTCCCTGGACACAGGAAGTGGGTCAGTGGAGATTCTTCCAGAAACCGAGTCATCTGGTGAACTACCTGATATTCAGCAAAGGAGAACATCTGCAATATCTGAAACCAAACCTGAGGGCAGTTCAGAGGACACAGGATTCTTCAGTCCTTTTAAAAAATCTCTTTCCACCCTCATATCAACAGCTCCTCCAGAAAATTCACAGAGTGACACCAAACCTGCTGAAGAGTCCTTTTTAGGCAGCAAACTCAAAATCCCATTTTTTTCAGAAAATGTTTCCACGACAACGGCCCCAAAAGCAGAGGGAGGCATGCTGTCAGGTATTCTTAAGTTTGCAACAGGTGAAGATGCCAGTACTCCTCCAAAAAGTCCATCCCCTTCCGCTACAAGATCCCCCTCTCCAAATCGTGCTGCACTTCTTGAAGGTGTACCAAAAGCAAACAGCGAAACTGGCTGGTTTTCTAACCTGTTTAAGGCACCCCCAGCTGAACCTCCCAAGGAGCCTGCAAAAAAATCAATGACACCGACTGTGATACTCACCAAACCTAGTGGTCAAACTGAGCCTGAACAAATGCTCCCTGAAACCACAGAGAGCACTGTTTCTTGTGCAGAGCAACCTTCTCAGAAGCAAACTTTGCCTGAAGAAAATATCACTTCTCAAGATCAAGGTCCTCCTAAGTCTGTGGAAGACGGGTCCCAACCAGAAACCTCACAGCCTCAAGGAATTATTTCTGGGCTGTTGAAATTAGGATCAACAGAAGATGCTACATCTGACAAGAAAATCCAGGGAGGGAGCAGTCAGCCTCAACAGGGTGGTTTGTTCTCAGGCTTATTTTCATCACCCTCCCAATCTTCTCCCCAAGCACAACAGAATTCTGCCACACCACAGTCCGGAGGACTACTGTCTGGATTTCTGAAATTTGCTTCTGATACGGTTGCAGCTCCTACAAACCAGTCATTGTCAACATCGCCAGGAGACCAACCAAGCCCTTCTGGCCAAATTCCAACTCAAGGGCAGGGACAACCCAGTGCTGCACAGCCACCTACTGGAGGACTTTTATCTGGGTTCTTGAAAAAAGCTACAGATACAGTAATTGGGTCTCAACCGACTCAGTCCAGTCAAGAGTCACAGCCAGAGGCAACTGACCAAAAGACGAAAATGGAAGGATCTGAAGAAAATCTGAGTCAAGGTACAGCTCCCCTTGCTCAGTCAACAGGGCCTTTGTCAGGACTGATGAAACTGGGTCCAACAGAAGGTCAACAAGACAAGCAACAGAAACAACCTGTAGCCTTAGATCAGCATCCAAATGAACAGAAACTGACTGACACAACAGCTGAAAAACCACTTCCAAAAACAACTACAACATCACAGCCAAGTGGATTATTGGGAGGTTTTTTGAAACTCACAGAACCTACTCCCCAGCAAACATCTTCCAATCAAGGAGGCTTCCTGTCGGGGCTGTTTGGAGTAGGGGGGCAAGAATCTGCTCCTGCAAACCCGTCCCAGCTGCCACAGAGTGTTAAGTCTGGGAACCAACCCAATCAGCAACCAGCCAATAGACAAAACCTACAAAGACAAAACCAAGTACCTCCACAACAGCCCCCCAGTGGTGCTGGAGGTATGCTAACTGGGTTATTTAACAAAATAGCAGATGTTGGTACTCCACAGCCTGCACCTGGGAGTCAAATAGCTCAGCAACAGGGACAAAGACAAAGACCAGGCCCGAAAGCAACCCAGCAACCACCTAATCAACAAGGAGGTTTTCTCTCTGGACTATTTTCAGCTGGTCCGACTCCTCCAGCTCAGCAGCAGCCACCTGCTGGACCTCAAAACCAGCAGCAACCCCAGCAAGGTAACAGACAGCCTCTGCGGAGGCAAAACCAGCTACCATCACAACCTGCTGCTTCTGCATCAGAGCCACAGCAAGGTGGACTGTTGTCAGGGCTTTTTAATAAGTTAGCACCCACTGATAATGCACCCCAACAGCCCAGCCCACAGACTGGATCTCAACAGGGCAATAAACCTGCTCAGCCTTCAAGTCAACAGTCATCTCAAACCAGTCAGCAGGGAGGATTCTTATCTGGTCTGTTTGGACAGTCATCACCTCAACAACAACAGCAGCAGCCAAGCAAATCAACAAGCCCTCAACAACCGGCAAGCCAGCAGCCAAGTCAAAGTGGAGGTCTGCTTTCAGGCATTCTTAAGCTTGCATCTGGTGACAATGTACCACAGGAACAACAGACACCTCAACCTCCTCAACTAGGAGAACCAACTGTTAAATCAGGGCTAAATCCACCCCAACCTGAATCTGGGGGATTATTTTCTGGCTTGCTTAACAAAATTTCAGCTACTGTGGAACAGCCATCATCTACTGCCGATCAGATGAGCCCTCAAGCAATACAACAACAACCGCAGCAGCAGCCACGTGCCGGTCAAAGCCGACCACAAATTCAGAGAACTAAACCAGTAGAGGCACATTCCTCTCAAGAACCATTGATTGATAAGGATTCAAAAGGTCCAACTCAAAAAGGTTTTCTCTCAGGACTTTTTAATGTCACAGAGGAGCCGCAGTCAAAAACTCAGCAGCCATCCACATCTCAGACTGGAAAGGAGGAACCAAAAACCAGCACAGTTGGCACATCTCCTGGATTGTTATCCAACATTTTCAAAACGGTCTCCAGTGACAGCAGTACCTCTGTGTCTGAAAAGGAAAAGGATAAAGGCCATCTTGATCATTCTCAGCCGAAGAGTAAGGAAGATATCCCTTCAAGTACAGCACAACTCACAACTGCTGCTAATCCAGATGTTGATACCCATAAAGAACATCTGCATTCTCAGGCTAGGCAAGATCCTACAATTTCCCCAACACAGCGCTATCTTGAGGAAATTGAGCGTCTCTTGTATGGGACAGCAGGTGAGTATGGTTACAAAGATCTGCTATACAACTTTACAGAATATGGTGTTATTCCACCTGAACTATATGAACATCAGTGTCTCATAGAAGCTCTTCTGTGGCAACAACTCAATGATTATGTCCTTGCTGAAGCCCTTGCAACTCAAATTCATTCTGACAACCAGACGTCCCAAAGGCACATGCCACCCACAGTTATAGCACCTCAATGGGAGAATTGCTCGCGGTTAAATCCTAAAGAAATAAATATCAGTGACTTCAATGTACCCTCACATCCTTGGAAGGATACTGCTGCCCAGCTTTTTGAGAGCAGAAATCGCTTTCTTGAGCCATGTGAAGATGTTATTTTGTTTGATATGAGTTGCAGAGACAAAAAACCCTGGAGTAGCTGTGACCATTTGAACGATCTCAATGGGAACAGGAAACCTTGGATTGCAAGTGGAAGTGCTCTGAATCTCTCAATGGAAAAACCAAAGACACGGTTAAGCAGATGTCAGTCGCTTACAGAATACAGTGTACAGGAATTCAACAAAGTAGAGGATAAAAGTTATGTTAACAGTCATTTAAAAAACGAACACTTTGATTTGAAATCAGCCACTGAATTTTTAAAACGACTTGCCACAAAAAAGGGTCCAGTTGACTTAAGACCCGGTGCCTTGGATTTAAGCAGTTCTGCAGGCATGGCAGCGGCTGGTGAAGAAATGCCATTTGAGGATTCTGAGTGGTACCAACAATGGCTTTCACTTTTAGAACAAGGGTTATGGTGGCCAGCTGAGGCTGGGGACTGTGGATATTATGTTTATACAGATGAAGACTACATTTACTCTCTTTTAACAGACAAGGCTGGTAGACACCTCTATGCTTGTGCAACAGAAGAGGCAATGCAAACTTTAGGAAATATCACAGAAAATATTGCCAACATTCTTAAACAAAAAGAACCTGATAAAGTCACCCTGTGTGGTTTTAAAATCCCCCTCAGTGATGAAAGTAAAGCTGCATGGTTTCCAGGCCAGCAACAGATTAACTTGTTATCAGATGCACCCGTGGATTTAACGTCTGCGTTTCAAAAGGGAGAAAAAATAATGAACATGAATTTGGAAAGCTTCTCTCAAATGTTTCAAGAGTCTATATCTTCTCAAACAGAGCAAGCTGTAGACTTTACTGTGTACAAGCTTAAAAAGATAACGGTGGAATCAGTACAAAACACTTACAGCTGTCAAGAGGAGCCAATGGAAGCAGCTGATTTTAGTTTGAAATCTCTAAAAGGGGGGCATGGAGGTCCGTATTGGAAGGATCAGGGAATAAAAAATGTGTTTGTATCATCACCTGCACGTTCTCCTCTCCATTGTTCAACACAAATCAGTCAAAGTAAACGCTACCCAATTCCTGAAATCAAGATTGCACATGTAGATGATAAACATGAAAACCAATCAAGACAAACGTCAAGTATCATATTTTCAGGGATCACTGGAAAGCCCACTATCACTGATGCAAGTAAAGCTGAAACACTACCATCAACATCTGTCAAGACAACATCTGTGTCTAGCAAACCTTCAGAAACCTCAAAAATTGTGTCTGGGACCTCATCAACCTCAAAAATACCCGGACCTGTACAGCCAGGAAGGAAACTGCCTACACCATCAACTGCTGGCAGTTCTCCACCCACCTCGGCACAGGCTACTTATGTTAGGAGTTTAGCCATGACATCAACCTCAACTGTACCCTCTGTTTCCCCAAAGAGACCCCAGCTTGCAAGGCAGCCATCACAGGCAGATAAACCTAGACTAACATCCCAAGCAAATAAGACCACAGTCACAGGGACGTGTGACATTAGCAAAGTGAGTAGTGCTTCAACAGAGGGCCAAACATCCTCCCAGTTTCAGAAACAGCCACAAGATTCCTCTAAAAAATTTACACCCAAGTTACATATCTTGAACGACTCTTCATCTACATATAGTGAAGCCTATCTTTACAACAGAAATCGGAGATCTTTTCCTTCTACCAGTGGCTCTCAAATACTCAAAGTCCTAGATTTTTCTGCTGCAATGAACAAAAGCAAAAATATCAAACAAAAAGATGTGAGTGATGTCAGTGGTGTAGCTACACAAAAAGATGAAATTGTTGACTTTACAAAGTACAAGTTGAAAAGATTCAAAGAGAAAAAGCAGATTGATACTGAAGCAAATGAGGACCTGACTAACAAGGCCATCACTGCTGTAAATCTTACTAAACAAATTCAGGAAGATGAAATTGAATGGCAAAATTCAGAATATCCTACCTTGAGCTCATTACAGGACAGCCGAGCAGACTCTCAGACCAACCTGGGTATGCCAATTGATCAACAAAACAAATCGGAGAGAAGAATGTCTAGGCCAGAAGTTGGTATTGGCAATGTACCCTCTTCAGTTCATATCCAGCGACCACCAGCCTCCCACAGTACTTCTAAAGGAGCAGGGACGAACCAAACTACTTTCAAAGCTTCTAACAAAGGTGCAGACGTTATTTCACCCAAACTAACTAGTGCATCTGCTGTGCTATCAAATTGTTCTGACAATAAAGTGACATCAGAACCAACCAGCTCTACAGTTACTCATGTTTCCAATAAAGCATCTACACTTGATGGGGTTGTCAAACAAGCTGTGAAAATGGAGTCCATACAACCTGTACAGGCCTCACCTCTTCTGAGCCCTGTTATGAGAAAACAAGTGGACATTCAAGAACAACAAGTGCCCAAACAGCAAAGCCCACCATTAGTCACAACTCGTCTTACAAAGCAGATTTCCATTGACTCGAGAAGACCAATATCTATGTCTCCTTTCCATCAATCTAGTGAAAAGCTTCAACAATATCAACAAACTGCACCAGCAAACTCAATTAAAGCTACACTGGATATGTCTGTCAAGACAACAGCCCAGCAGACTCAGCAAGTTGTTTTACCATCAAAGGATCCTGCAGATGAGGCACTTTCTTTGACAAGGAGAAAACCATTAGCCCATGTGGAGACAGTCACAATTTCTAGTCATCGTGGATCCATTGACTTAACATATAGAGCATTATCACCAGAGCCTCAGGTGCAATCAACAGTGTATATTCATTCACCCACTGTTGAGGACCCAGGTAGTTCAGTGAAGGCAACACAAGACATGACCTCTAAATCGTCTTCTGGCTCAAAGGATGTGGCTCTAAATGTGGCTATCCCCTCTGAAAAACTTCATAGTAACTATATGATCCATTCCCAAGTGGTCGCGCAGCAGGGGGCTGACAGCAAGCTTCAGTGCCACTCAGACTCTGTTCTGTATCAACGACAATGCTGGCAAAACCAAACTGGGGTCCTAACCCAGTCAAATCAGTCAAAATCGCAGTCAACAGTCACAAAACAAACAAATGAAACACCCCTTTCAACAAAACAACCCACAGCGGCAGTATTGGATATGTCACCCAAGCCCAAGCCATCTAAAGCCCATGTGGAGACAGTCACAATTTCTAGTCATCATGGATCCATTGACTTAACATGTAGAGCACTATCACCAGAGCCTCAGCTGCAATCAACAGTGTACATTCATTCACCCCCTGTTGAGGACCCAGGTAGTTCAGTGAAGGCAACACAAGACATGACCTCTAAATCGTCTTCTGGCTCAAAGGAAGTGGCTCTAAATGTGGCTATCCCCTCTGAAAAACTTCATGGTAACTATATGATCCATTCCCAAGTGGTTGCGCAGCAGGGGGCTGACAGCAAGCTTCAGTGCCACTCAGACTCTGTTCTGTATCAACGACAATGCTGGCAAAACAAAACTGGGGTCCTAACCCAGTCAAATCAGTCAAAATCGCAGTCAACAGTCACAAAACAAACACATGAAACACAACTTTCAACAAAACAACCCACAGCGGCAGTGTTGGATATGTCGCCCAAGCCATCTAAAGCCCATGTGGAGACAGTCACAATTTCTAGTCATCATGGATCCATTGACTTAACATGTAGAGCATTATCACCAGAGCCTCAGCTGCAATCAACAGTGTATATTCATTCACCCCCTGTTGAGGACCCAGGTAGTTCAGTGAAGGAAACACAAGACATGACCTCTAAAGCTTCTTCTGGCTCAAAGGAAGTGGCTCTAAATGTGGCTATCCCTTCTGAAAAACTTCATGGTAACTATATGATCCATTCCCAAGGGGTTGCACCCCTTTCAACAAAACAACCCACAGCAGCAGTGTTGGATATGTCCCCCAAGCCCAAGCCATCTAAAGCTACACTGGAAAAAACACCGGAAAATATGTGTGCTTCAGATCAAGCAATTTCACTTGTTAATAAGCCAAGTGCAAGAGCAGTTGCAAGAAAAGATTCTGTGGGTATTCCACTTGTAGTTGAGCCAACTCCACTGGAATCAAAGAGCCAAATGCATTCTCAAAATGTTATCCCTGTGCAAATCCCTGACAGAAACACTGCCCCTGTTCTGCAGCAGCCTCTTCCCATTTATACAACAATGCAGTGCTCCAGTGTATCACAGTCCATTACCCAACCTCACTCACTCAATACAGCGCCAGCAAACTCCATTAAAGGCACAGTAGATATGTCAACAAAGGTATATAAATCTGATGTTGTGGCACACTATTCAGATCCAGTATCACTGGTGCGTACAAGACGATCAAGCTTGACATATTCTCAAGGAGATCCTTTTGGTATCCCACTAATTGTGGATACAAACCCTCCCCTGGAACAACCTAAAAGGCAACAGAAAACAGCGGTAGGATCCCAGAAACCAATCCAACAAGCATTTCTGCAAACTGGATCACAAGAACCATCTGCACCAGCAAATTCCATTAGAAACTTCCTAGACATGTCTCCAAAAACCCAACAGAAACCATCTGAAACAGCTCCTGTCATCTTATCCACTGGAGTCGTGCCATTAGTCAGAAACAAGGGAACTGTCTCTTGGAATGGGTCTGTTGGTGTACCACTCATAGTGGAGCAATCTGAATATCAACAAAGGAGACAAGTTATGAGTGCAGTCAACACAACTGAGACATTGCATAGACAGATTTCAACCTACCACTGTAGTGAGGAGTTTTCACAGACAAAGACCAACTACAAGGACACAAGGCAACAAAACAAGCCAGTTGACTTCTCACCTAAAGACAGTCTAAATAGAACTATTACTTCAAACAGTCAAGTTGAACTCAAAGATGGAGAGATTATTAACTTTACAAATAGACAAGCTAAGAAAGAAACATCTGAAAGAATACAAACTGAAAGACAATTACAAAGGAAAACATTAGTGGGTGTTGTTGACTTAACTGTGGATCTTCAAATCAATGCAACAAATGTTGACCATCAAGATGCAAAGGATTTGACATCTCCTCATGTTTCTCTCTCATCTGAATACAGTATGTACTATCCACAGCAATATATACCAGCAAACACTAATGAGGTCAGAATTGACACCACATTTTCTCAAACTCAAATGCCAACACAATATTCAACTGATAACCAGACCACAGTTCAACCTGGAATATACTCGGGAACAGGATTAATCTCGGAACCAGTAAATTCTTCATTTACTCCTCTTGTTCCCACTGAATGGAGGATACAGCCTACTCCGCACTCTGCTTTCCAGACTACACAGAACATGTATTCTGCACAGCTATCACTTAATAGTACATACCAAGAGACCAGTGGTGTACATTTTGGATCAAAAAGACCAGAACAAATGTCTCCAAACATACCTCAACTGCCAACACACCATTCAGTTCTGCAACAGCAATACCAACATCCTGGTTTGGAAATTGACTGGACTTCATCTGTTGTGAGTTCTCAGCCAAAGGCTCTGATGTTGCAAGGGCAAAATACAAGTGTTCAGTGTGGCATGCCCCGAAGACCTAAAATTCTTATCAAGCAGGCAACTTTGGACACCTATGGAAGCACTGAGGAGTGTGAAGAAAGTGGAACATTGACAAGTAGTAGACAGTCATCTTCTTCCTCTATGCAGCAGCTATATGGTGGATCCCAACCTGTTCCTACACCACTGTCTTTGAATGCTGAGTCTGGTTCGATTATTCAGCAAGCACAGGAGAAACACCGAACTGATCCATCTTTACCACCTAGAGTGATCCAATCTGTGCACAGTGCTCCAGCTGTAGCATATTCTTCAAAAGGACCTCTTGAATTCTCAAAGCAACCTGATCTCAGCCAAACCCATTTCACTCCCCAGGATTATCAAGCACCAGCTGTACCTTCAAGTGCTCTGACTTCAGTTCAACATGCAACACAAGTTAGCACAATAGTATCACAGCCTACCACAAGATATGACCCAGTGCATGCAATACAGATAAAGAGTAATTGGGAGAATCATAGTTTCAGAACTGAATCGCAGGGAGCACAAGTACCTTTAACACCAGCAGTATCCACCTCTGTCAAGGGCTTAATTTCTAAATTTAGTGGGTTGGAGAGTAAAACGACAGTCATTATATCCCACCACACTGAGATTGTGTCTAAGCCTGTGGACCACCATAAACAAGTTACTCCACCACAAATACCTGCTGTTAGTCAAGCGACAGCTGCCCCAGTAACCCCTGCTGTTAAAATGTCAGAGGCAATTATCTCAAGCCCACACCCTCCTGTTGTGTCAAGTTATCTGCCTCTCACACCAGCACATGTAAGTGACCAGGATAATGCTAAATCTAAACCACCTGAAGATAAACTAGCTCCTTCATCTGAATTATCCAAAGATCAATCTACAGCCATGGAGACAAAGTTGGCTTCAGCATCCCTATTGATTACTGAATCAAGTGACATAAACCAACAAAAATCCTCAGTGGTGTCACCAGTGGATTCTACTCTCAACAAGTCAACACTGGGTGCTTTCAAGTCTGTATCTCTTTCTCAAGACGATCAACAACTACAAGCAACATTAAATGCAAGCCCAGCAAGTGAAACACCAGGAAAAGAATTGCCTCTTCCTGCAACTTCATCAGTTAAACCACCTGATACCATGATACATGAAGGAGTTCAGAGAACTGATGGTTCAGTTGAGCTTTCACATAAATTACCAGAGGTACCACCAAAAGCAATTGCTGAAGAGACGTCTGCCATCACAAATAAAATGTCTGTTTCTGAATCGGACATGTCACAACAGCAATATTTGGAGGATTCTAAACAAAATACAACCACAGAGTCAATCAGTGTCAGTGACGGAGTTGGTGAGATTTCCTCTGAAGCCAAAATAACACAGGAAAAAACTAGACCGCTAAGGTCAATCTACATTGGTATTAATTCTTCAGAAATACCTCCTGTTGGTACAGATAACAAACCAGATGAGTCAAGAACTTATGTTAGACTGCCACATATTTTTGTCTCAGCAGCAAGCTCACCAGAAGAAGAGAGAAATGAACTTGAATTCAGTGAATGTAGCAAGGCTGATCTGCCAAAGGATAGTGTCTCCGAAGACACCACACCAAGTGCTGTAACACCAGCAGACCGTAAAGATCTTTTACAAGATGATATTGTTGCACAGTCCGATATTTCTAAGGATTCCAGTACAACAGAATGCAGTAGCATCGAGGCATCTATTGTGGTAACTGATGAGGAAGTTGGTACATGCACAACAGAGATGTCACTTACACTGACTACAGCGGATCATGCATATGAAAATGAACAAGACTCAGAGCACATCCCAGCTGAGAAAAGCTCAACCATAGAGGCTTCCCTCTCAGAAGCTGAGGTAATATCAAAGACCACTGAGTCACATGGGCCTCAACTTGAAGAGACTTCCACAGAAAAAGAGTCAACAACTCAAGTCGTTAATCCTGTCAGTGACATGGCCTGTGAGGATGAAAAAACAATTTTAGAAGAAAAAATACCACAAAGTGCTGAGTCCCCTACAGAATCAGCAAACAAGGATGAAGGTTTATCGTCAGATGTTGTGTTACCTGAAGAAGTTCCTTGTCTTGACGGTTCTCCTGTGAAAGAACCATCAGTTTCAGATGTTAAATCACCTGAAGGTGTTCAACAGCTTGATGACAAAACTGAAAGGGATGTTAATTTATCGTCAGATGTTGTGTTACCTGGAGAAATTCCTTGTCTTGACAGTTCTCCCGTGAAAGAACAATCAGTTTCAGATGTTAAATCACCTGAAGGTGTTCAACAGCTTGATGAAAAAACTGAAAGGGATGTTAGTTTATCATCAGATGTTGTGTTACCTGAAGAAATCCCTTGTCTTGACAGTTCTCCTGTGAAAGAACAATCAGTTTCAGATGTTAAATCACCTGATAAGTCACCAGGTGTTCAACAGCTTGATGACAAGACTGAAAAGGATGTTAGTTTATCTTCCCCGGAGCCCAGTCCCATCAAACCTCCCACAGAGGAAATTCCTCTCTCCAAGGAAGATAGTTCTGCTGTCAAGGGTGATCAGTCCAACGCTGAACAGCCTAATGAGCAAGCAGGAAAAGGCATATTTTCTATGTTTAGTGGTTCCACAGCAACCCCACAACAGACCCCCTCCCAAACTGGATTATCAATGCTTGGTGGCATTCTTCCTGGCTCATCTACGAAAGACACTACTGGGACGGGGCTACTCTCAATGTTTGGTGGGTCAAATGCTCCTTCTGCACCTGAGACCAAAGACACACCACAACCGTCAGTCCCACAAGATCAGGCAAAAGGACTATTCTCCATGTTTGGTGGTTCCAGTAGTCAGCCACCACCTGGCCCAAGGGGTCCAACTGCTCAAGGTGTGCGACCCAGAGGTCCTCCACCAAAAGAACCTGCTGGAAAAGGTCTGTTTTCTATGTTTGGTACTTCTGCACCTCAACAACCACCCAGTCCAAGAGGTCATCCAGTGGGTGGTGCTCCACCAAGAGGACCTTCTGTTGGATCTTCTCTATTTGGTGGCATCCTACCAAGTTCTGCAACACAAAAAGATACCTCAGGTACTGGTTTGTTTTCCAAGTTTGGAGGTCTTGGTTCCCAGCCCCAAGCGGGTCCTAGAGTACGTCCACCTGGACCAGCAGTTACACCACCAAGAGTAAGTGGTCCAGAGATCTCAGGAAAGGGATTGCTCTCTATGTTTGGTGGACAGAGCCAACAAACACCAGAAGTGCAACCAGCTGCAGTTTCTAAACCACCTGAATCAGAGGGTGTTTTCAAAGTGTCCTCTGTGTTTTCACTTGGTGGGAGTTCTGACAGTAACAAACCTAAAACTGGGTTTGGCCTATTTGGGATGTCTTTCATGGAGGAAACCAAAACGGAGCCAGAAAAAACAGTTCCTATCAAAGAAGAGATTGCCTCAGAACCAGTGAAAGTCATAGACACAACATTTACAGAAGCAGCAAATGATCATGGTGTTGAAACCGTAAAAAATGTACCCTCTGGGTCTCTTTCGATATCATCAGTTAAGGAGGAACTTCAAGCAGAGCAGGGATGCCAAAATGTTCAAGATTCAACCAGAGATGGCGCTAAAATTACTACAGAAAATTCTGCTCCCCAAACAGAACCATATATAGATGTGGACAAAGAAACTAGAATGCAACAAAACCTTTCCTCTGATCAAAACGACTCAGTGATGATTGAAACCTCTATCACAGATACATCGAACATTACCAGTAATCTACCAGAGAAAGAGACACTCGCGGACAACCAAACTGTAAAACAAGCTTGTGAGGCACAGTCAGACATTTCAAATGAATATAAAGAATCAAAAGATGCAGTGGATGTTGAGAACAAAGTTTCTCAATCAGAGACTGATATTTTAGAAATTAAGAGTACAGACATTGAAACTGACAGTGTTGGGATCCAGAGCCCAGCACAGACAAATGACACCATCCAAATGCCAGAAAGTATTAAAGATTCCATTGAAACACAAACCAGCTCTGAAATGGCTGGAGGGGAACAAGTTAAAGTCGTTGTTGAGGGGGAGGTAATACTTTCAGAGACAGAAAAACCAAATGAGGAGGTTTTGCAAATGACTGGTGAAAAACAAACTGCAGATGTTGATGCTGAGAAATCATCTGAGGCGTCTTTGAAAGTTGCTTGTGATGAACAATTTTTAGTTGCAGATGTGGGGAAATCATCTCAGGAGGAGTTGAGAACTCCTGGTGAGGAACAAAAAACAGTTGATGCTGAAAAAGCATCAGAGGAGGCTTTGAAAGTTGCTGGTGAAGAACAAACAGCAGTTGCTGATGTGGAAAAATCATCTGAGGAAGTTTTGAAAGTTGCTGGTGAAGAACAAACAGCAGTTGCTGATGTGGAAAAATCATCTGAGGAAGTTTTGAAAGTTGCTGGTGAAGAACAAACAGCAGTTGCTGATGTGGAAAAATCATCTGAGGAAGTTTTGAAAGTTGCTGATGAGCAACGAAAAGCAGTCACAGATGCAGAAATGTTTAAAGAGGCAACTGTGGTTGATTCAGTCACAGAACAAACGGAGACATCTACTCCAGAAACTATGGTTAGTGCAGTTACTTTAGTTTCAGAATCAGAAAGAGAGAAAGATTCGAAAGTCTCATCTGGTGAAACCGAAGCAAAATTAGAGGATACAACAGAACCTGTAAGTGGAATACAAAAGAGTGGTGAAAGTGACACTGCTATTGCGATGACCTTGTCATCAACTCAAGAAAAATCTGTTGGGAGCAGTTCATCAGTACCTGCTGGTCCTCTGCCACAGCAACAGCCCAGACCAGGCATGGCCAGACCACCTGGTCCCCCAGGACAAAGAATGGGACCACCAAGAATGGGAGGGCCACGAATGGGTGGACCGAGAATGGCCGGACCAAGAATGGCCGGTCCAAGAATGGCTGGTCCAAGAATGGCTGGTCCGAGACAAGCAGGACCACAGAAGCCCCCTGAACCTGCTCCATTTTCTGGCTTTATGTCTATGTTTTCTGCCCCAAGTGCACCAAGTAAATCACCAACTGTTGGTGGATTCTTTTCAAGTTCCCCAGGATCACTTTTTGGATCATCATCACCAGCTCCTCGTCAGCCACAACAACAACAACAACAACAACAACAACAACAACAGCAACCGAAAAGCTCATTTTTTGGCCTACCGAGTAGCATTGGAACAGAATCCCTTACCGGTGACTTATTTGGAATGTTTAAAGGTCCAGAGACCAGCAAACCTGAGGAACCTCCACAGTCTGAGTCAGAGTCTGCACAAGGGCTTCCCTCTGCAAATGTGTCAAACTCTGAGAACACTGAAAAGTCAAATGCCGAGAGTACAGGTCTACCTGAAGATGGACATGTTAAAAGCACGGAGGACTCTGAACTGCCTGAAAAAGGGCTAATGGAAGAGGCAGAAAAACAAGACAAAACAGAAGAAGAAGAAAGTGCTTTGACTGAATCTATCATAAAAACTACCAGCCCGGGGAAAGAGGCAGAAGATGATGAACATGTTGTGCATTCAGAGGAGCCAGGTGCTGCAGTGTCAGAGAAATCTGCACCACCCACAGCTCCTGAAACCAAGGGTATGTTTGAAATACCCGGTCTGACAACCCCGAAATTTGGCTTCATGTCTGTAGCTGCTGAAGGCACATCATCTATTGGATCCCTTTTCGGCACCACAACATCCCCAGCTGCTGCTGTCAAGACAACACAGCCACAACAGACAGATGGTGGTCTCTTTTCAGGTTTTAAAAGCATTTCAGCTGGTATTTTCCAGGATGAAAAGCCAGCAGGAAAGGAGGAAACATCACCTGCTTCATCTGTGTTTGGCATGAAACTAACCTCAATGTTTGGCACATCTGACCCCCCAAAAACTGAATCCACCCCTCCTGTGGTCACATCCCCACCTCAACCTGAAAGTCCAAAAGGTATAGATGAATTTGATGATCCAGAATCTGACAAACCTTCCCCAGGTTCTGGACCAACTGAAAGTGCAGATGCCAGTGATACAGAAGGACCAACAGGAACATCAAAAACAGGAAGCTGTGACACATTAGCACAGACACCACAGTCAGAGCTCCCTTCTTACTCAGGTTCACAAACAGAAAGTTTGGATAAACCTCAGTTAATCATCTCTCCATCTGAGTTATATAAAAATGAAAAGAACACACTTGAACCTTTGCCAGCGGATTTGGGAACGGAGCAGCCAAAGGATCTATTGACATTGGAAACTGCTAAAAGGCTAGTATCTGTATGATAAATTGCATTGTTAATTTATCATACTATTGTAGATAGATATCAAGTCCTTTTCCTCTTCCTTGTTTCCTATTATTTCCCATTCTCTAGTTATTTTTTGGACCCTTTTGCCCCTTTCCCATCTGACAAGTTTAAACAATTTATTTTATTCAAATTAATGTATACAGTAGACAGCGTGATACATCCACAGCCATGAATACAAACAGATCAATATAAAATCTGCCTTTGTAAGTTTCATGATCATATCATAGGAAAGTGTCAGAGGGTGTGCACGATTAAGTGTAAGTACGACAGAGCTATTGTACAACACCTCAGTAACTGACAGTGATGGAAGCACAGTGAATGAAGAAACCGATGGATTTATTTATTAGCTTTTCATTGGTAAGGCAGCTACAGAGCCCCTCCTTTCTCTGTCTCCTGCTGTACTCTGAATTATTTCCAATTTGTTTAAATGAATATAAATAGATTTATGGCGGTGTTGCAGCGCACACCACGGAGGCAGGCTGTACTCGGGGATAAAACCATGAGAAGTAATTTGGCTTACACCCAAGACAAAGTAAATCATTCCAGTTAAAGCATAGAACCACTTTCCTCGTTAACAGTCTCAATCATCCAGCAGTCACACATCTCTCTCCTTCTGAGTTGGTCACTGATGCTTTTTATTGTGTAGGGTAGCAGTGTGTCCACTTTAAGAGAGTCTTTAATCTTTCTGTTTAAAGATGTTAGAAGTTAAAGGTATCACAGGAAATGCACATTTATCATCTTAAAGATCTTCCAAATGTGCTATTGTTGGTAAATGTAAAAGGTATTCTCTTTTTTTTTTGCATAAGCCTGATCTAAGAAATAAGCATGATTAATGAGTTGCTACATAATGTGTTCACATTATGTACTGGTACGGATATAATTTTTATCCCTGAGTGAAAGCTTCACTCTCTAGCTTTATATCTTCATGTCTTCATGTGCTTCAGTCTGCTTGGTTTGGATTAGGAAAAAAATCTAGCAAAGACACAAAAATTACTTGGTTAAGTTTTGGAAAACAGATGGTTTCATAAGCCTGATATTAACTGAAACCAAAAAAACAGAACTTGAATTGATAGACCCTTTTGGCTGTCCATCCTTCCCTCTGTAAATGTAATATTTAGATTTATTTTCGTCCCTTAGCTTCATATTCTCCTTGTAATGTTTTAGTTGAATTGTGTTGAGTTGAAATGTTTAATTCCAAAATTAATGTCTGCACAACTGTAACTCATTTTCCAATTCAAAGCAAAGAAGCCTTTCTTTTTTTTTGGAATAAACCATTTCATTTTATATTCTTCCTGTAGAACACATTCATTTTGCCAAATCACCACAGTATTTTAAACAGCAGTCTCACTCTCCAGCAGCCCACCAGACAGCAGTCACTGTGATTCATCTGGCAACCTCAGCCCCATCAGCTCCCAGCTCAGCTCTGAGCCTGAGGAGCGCCAGCTTCCAGAATCCTGCCTCCCCAGTGACCCTCGCCCCCCTCTCCAAAGCCAGTCCTCTAACTGGAATGAAGAGGAGCTCGAAAAGGAGGTGCATGCGCCCCCAGAGCCCGGTTCCAACAAAGATTTGAAGGACTCTCCGGTCATTCTTCCCAAGCCAACCTTGGACAGCTATGGCAACAAGAATCAGATTGAATCCTGGTATGTAATCAATGTGGGTTTTTACATTTAGGGTCACGTCAATTTTAAGAATTGAAATAATTATGCTGTCTTAACTTTTAATTCCAACAACCAGCATTTGGAACACAATTGTAGAAAGCCAATAGGACCTTAGATGCTTGTTGCACTCTTGGATACTCTTGAATATAAAGACATGTGAAACAAAGACCACCAGTGTGTTGCAGGAAAGTGATATTAAAAAAAATAATAATAAGTGAGTTGATCTTTACCTGTTGTCATGACTACAAGATTCTTTAATTTTTGTGTTTAGTCATCTCTGTCCTCTTCACATGTTCTTTTGAATTGATTGATCTCTTCTTGATCTTCCCTAGTTTCTTGGAGGATGGCCCTCCTCTCTGCTCTCCGTCTAAAGTTCGCTGGTTAAAAGCATACAACAAAGTGAGAGTGAAGCTCATTGAGGTAGGACGACTGATTTTCTCTGCTCTCTGCTGCTGTCCTCCCTTTGCCTGTGTCTCTCTGTTGCACACTAATACCCAGACACATGCACACACACACTCACACAATTACCTTGTATACCTTTCACTGTAAATACTAGACATATATATATATATGTGGACACAGGAAGGCACATTCACATTGCTGTCTCTCTTTCTTTCCCCTGTTTCATGATACTTTCTCTGTCTCTTCTTCCCTGTGGGTTGGTTGAGTTTCTAGTCATGCCAAATTAATTTGCACCAATTTTGTGCCCCTTAAGGATTTCCTCTTTGATCTGGAAATCCACATTTTATCAGCAGCTGCTTCAGATCTGGCTGTCACTCTGCTGTTACAGACGGTATGGTGCTGCAAGTTAAAATAGGCCTCAGATAATAGAAGCGGCCACACGGGGCTGAGTTACTGCCGACATGAGTCTTTCGAAGTACTGCAAATATTAGACTTTCTTCTTTTTCTTTTTGGTTGGTTCTTGTTTCTGTCATTTTAAAAGTCATTGCGTAACTCATTGCAAAGTTAATAATCTTTGGTGTGCGTGTTGTCATGAAAAAATGTTAGCTACGTTCAACCAGCTTACTCTAAAGGTTTTGATTTATGGTTGAACATATATATATAAAAAAAGAAAAAATACATGTAGGACAAGATCAGATCAACGAGTTAAACAAGTTTGAAAATGACAACGGTGGAAATAAATTGTGATAATTGATACATAGGATTAAAAAATCTCTTGTGTTTTTACATAAGCTTTTGAATTCATTAGATGTTGACTTAATGTCTGACAAAATGAATGCTGTAAATACTGGCTGTGTGTCTTTGGGTGGAATCTGAGAAGGTGAGTGACGTTGAGGAGGCTTGTTTTGTAGGTTCATGCTAATACTGTTAGGGGCTGAAGAAGACTGGACCCAGAAGCGAACAGGAGCCTGGAAAATAGATGTAATAAATGGGTTTATTTAGGGAGGGGGGAGTTGGGACACCAGGAAGATAGAAATGGATTCAGGGTCCGGGTCCGTGATCCGGGTTGGGGTGGGTGCCGTGTCCAGGGGATTCTGTGCAGGTGCTCGTTAAGAGGGCACGGAGGTGGGCTGCTGGCTGGTTTCAGTGGAAGGCTGAGCGGAAAACTAAAGTCTGGCTGGGCGCTGAGCAAGCGTAGGGTACACACTTAAGAGAGGTACTCATCTGGCACCGGTGCACAGGAGGGAGCAGGCTTTAACCGGCGCTCGATTGATGATGAGCCACAGGTGTGAAAGGTGGCCCGCCCAGCCTGAAACAAACGGAAAGAAAACCAGCCAGGACCCAGGGACCAATAGAAATACATAAATAAATGAAAAACCATAATGACCACAAATACAGTAACTCAATTTTGAGTCCTTGCCCACTAGTTTATCATTTATTAGATGTATATAATCTAGTTTATTTATTCATGTAAATTTTTAAAAAGTAATTTATTTGCAACTTTTGTCGCACGAATTGTAAAAATGTTGAACTGTATGAAATGTCTACATTCCAATCCAATGACATGTAGGGAAACCAGTCGTTTAGTTATGATTTTAACTTTAACCATACAACCGAGTCTCAATCCTACACGAGAACATGCGTAATCTAAACAAGGCTCCTTTTAAAAGAAAAGGCAGGAAACTGTGGCACTCCGGTTTCATTATTTTTTACTTTTCTTTAAGGCAAAGGACTGACCGACGCGACTGAGGCTCCTTTTAGCCTGAAGCTTTCTCGACTCTGTTGTTGCCCACTCATGTTTTAGCAGGTTTTGGTTATATCTGAAGTGGTAGACACATTCGCTGAAATAAATCTTTAAAAAACATTTGCTTTCATCTATTATGATCTGCTTTTTATTAGCTTTTTTAAAATTGATCTGTCTAAGCTCACCAGAATTACACAGACTTGCTCACATTCTCTTTGAACGCCAATAGCAACCACCTCCCCATCCCACTGGCTCATGTGATTTGTCGTACTTACATAATTATCTGTAAGCCTAGGCCATGTGTCATTTTTTTTTGGCCTGTGCTCCCTGACCACTTTCATGCTCTTGAAAATCAATGGGATCTCTCGCATCCATTTTCATTTGAAATTAGAATCTGCTGAGATGGGTTCTTAAACGTATTTGTTTCTTGAGTGTAAGAGGCACACAAATGAAGCACTGAGAAGAATTTAATCCCAACAGGGCCTTGCATTATTGAGATTGCTCATCTGGAAGCATGGACTCACCAGCAAGTACAAGTGTTGACAAACATTTCCCTCACGGAGTCCTTAAGCATGGCACAGAGTCTCTGGTGTGTAGCAGCTGACCTCGTATGCCAACCTGCATGTGGCTGAAAGGAACTAGATTCCTACAGGGACCATAAAGTGTTGAATTATTTATCCGTTATCCCCCAAGCATGCCTTTTTTCTGCCTAAACACCAGCAATGATGGGCTGTCTGTTATTAATCAGAATACTCTTTTGAGAAATGGGTCAACTTCATGCGCCCTGACACAAGCTGGTTCTCTAGTTTAGATTGAATTGATAATACTACAGAGGTATAGTTAAATCTACAGGCACTAAGAATCTCTATTGTGGGGCCTCCCTGCTTGACTTTTCATTTCTTTTTTTTTTCCTCTTCTTTCCATGCCATTTAACATAATTATGGAAAACAAGCAGAGGGGAGACAGAAAATATGGCAAAAAGGGAAGCGAAAGTAACGATTCTAAATGATGGGAATCGAATCAGGGGCTCACTGGTTTATGGGATTTGCTCCCATGCTGCATTTGCCTGAACCAGTGGGCTTTTATATTGCCTCATTTGTACTTTTTTTGGCCCACAAACAGTTTTATTCAATAAGATAGAAAAAAATAGATTATTGGGTAAAAGTTATTTTCTTATCGTTTCCTCTCTTGAACCACTTTGTAAGCAAGCTGCACTTTTTGTTATGCTCTCGACATATAATATCCAGCTTTTGTTTAATTAACCTTAAGTCTAATTTGGCATCAGGCCATTCCAGCTATTCCAAAATGCTTATTTAAGATTAGATTTAGTGTATGTGAAACCTTAAAACAGCACCTAACGTGTTTGCAAAGTAAAGATATTGCAGTGTGATATTTTTCTTATCTCTGAGCACGTTCAGTGTCTGGTGGAAATTGAGTTTGTCTGGTCTGTGCTGCATCATATGCTTGTTAATGCGTATAAGTCCCGGCCGCGCACTACGGAGAATGGAAACTTCCAGACTTTCTTATAGCTTTTTCCCAAAAATAAGACTTTTACAAGTCAGTTTTCCCGTTTGGTTTTAGCTGTTTTGACTGCTGCCGTAGTGCGACACCCAGTACTTTTTCATAGGTTATACAGTTTATCTTTAAAAAGGTCTTGTCCACTAAAACTTTGTTTTTCTCTCGTTTTTGTCCCCTAAAATGTGAATCCTTGACAACATTTCATTTTTGTGAGATGTTTTTACTATGTTCAAATACTCTTCTCTGCTGTCAGAAAAAAACCTTAAACCTCCAGTACAGATGGACTATCAATTGAAAATCTAATTTCTGAATGCAAACCACCAGAGTTCTGTCAGCTACTGCTAGTAAGAAGCTAACAACAAATTACCAACAACGTATGCAAGTTGGTAACTTCACAACTATTTTGATGTGTATTTTTGGTGCTTAGGCCAGGCAGAACCACTGGTGGTGGGAGATTAGATGTTCTTCCAGCTGCTTTTCATGGTTATTTTTTCTTCTATATTAATTTTCACATAGGAATACTATTTTAAAAAGTGCAGTATTTGTAATATCAGAGTATTTTCTGCTATTACAATATAATATAGTGGCTGTAGCTCGGGAGAGAGGGTCATCATCTCTCAATCAGAAGATTGCTAGTTCATTCCCCAACTTTCCCATTTACATGTCGAGGTCTCTTTGGGCAAGTTTGTCACTTGTAGATTCCTTTAGATAAAACTGTCTGCTACGTGCATGTAATGCCACTTTAAGTTTCAGTATCAAATTAAGAACAGTGGGTATGTACAGCCCACTGCTTTCCCTGTGTCACACTTTCTTGAATCAATCTCAGTCATACTAATAGACTCAAGCCTCAGATCAGACTACACATGTGACATTATGCTTGTGTCTCTGTAAGTTACAAAAACTAGAACAGCTATTTGATATGACAACAATTTTTTTTTTTTTTTGACAAGAAATCATAGGTTGTGTGAGTTTCTTTTGTTTTTTGAGGAGTTGTCTGTCATTTGTGTTATTTCTTCTTGGCTGAACTGATCTGTACAAACAGAACAAAGAGACGTAAATGAAGTTTTCCGCCTCCATGCAGGTGATGAGTCCTCCTCAGCACCTGCTGAAGACCCCTTCAACACAGATCTGAGAGAATAATTAGTTCATGCCGTCTCAAGCAGCTTCTCAATGAGAGATCATTTCTTTTTGTCACCTTTTGATCTGGAGAGGAACACGTACAGATACTTCACCTTTCATGTACAATTAAACAGGTATTTTTGTTATAGAATGTGCTCTGTTCACGTTAATTTGGAGGTTTTTTCCAGTATGTTTTGGGATTTAATGCAGCTTTAAAAAATGGGATTTTTGGTTCAAATCAACAAACCAGTGCTTACTAAACCTTCTTTATCAAAGAGAGTTTTTTTCTGCTTCTTTGGTCAACAGTTATATAAATGACAGATAATCTCCAACCTCCACATTCAATTAATGTTTATAAGTTTTCTAATATGCAACAACAATTTCATCTCTAATTTGTTGGTGTAAAAAGTCTTTAGGGAAAAAAAAGGTTTAAACTAGGGCTGGACAAGTTAACTCGTTATTATCGCGTTAACTCATTAATTATTTAACCATCGTGAAATAACAATGGACAACAGTCTGGACTGAGACTGCCTCCTAAGTAGGAATGCCAGCTGAAGTACCTTAGAGGGGCACAGTGGTCGAGAAGGATGATAAGCCGGGATGATTGAGTATAGAAAGCTGGGTGCAGACCTATGGAAGTTTTTCTGTGCCATCAGAGTTTGAATACGAAATTCTAATATCGAATTTTTACAGCATCAAAATCAGACTTTGAATTTGAAAAACCAACAGTGGAAAAAAAAATTCAACTTCAAAAATTTCAGTGGAAAAAGAACCAGACTTAACATCCGGGTAAACAGGGAGAAGCAATCGATCCCTGTCTCAATTCATCCAACGGCAGTCAATAAAGTTACGCTTCATTGGACAGATCAGCCATGTCCACCAACGCGGGTGATGGTGCTTCGGTGAGTGAGTTTACTTCATTTGCCATTTGTGTTAATAAAATTGAGTAATAGATATTACTCAATATCTATTGAGCTGATCTGATGAATTTAGACAGGGATCGATTGTTTCTCCCTGTTTACCCGGCTGTTGAGTCTGGTTCTTTTTCCACTGAATTTTTGGAAGTTGAATTTTTTTTTTCCACTGTTGGTTTTTCAAATTCAAAGTCTGATTTTGATGCTGTAAAAATTCGATATTAGAAATTCGTATTCAAACTCTGATGGCACAGAAAAACTTCCATACAGACCACACAGTCTCTCTGTTGGCAAAAATGATTGACTTGAATTTGATTTAAAACAGCAGTGCACCAAGTTCAAGTTTAATAAGTAATGAAGAGAAATTATTTTTTTTAAATTGATCCAACACCAGACACAATCTAGATCGACTGTAGGAGTTTCACTGCATGCTGCGAGAGGAGCATGGAGTGGTCGAGGTGAAAGATAATCATTGCCTGAGGACTGAGTCAGACACAGAACAGCCTGATTTTTGTTATATTTTAATATCCAAGGCAGCATGACTGCGAGATAGATGCGACGTCTTGGAGTCACTCATTCTATTCAGTCCAATATTCACAGATGGGGACTTTTACTATTGAATTTACTGTCTTGATGGGTAGAAAGCCTATTAGGAACCTGTTCACATACAAACTTAAGGTCCCTCTTTATCGGTGTAGTTTTTTTTTTCATTTCAGAAATCACTTTCTGCAGTGGGACCTTAATTCAGCATAATCAATCATTTGTGTGCTTTTCCTCCATGTTCAGATACAAGTTTTTAGAAGTTTGTTCAATACTACTCGTACATTTTTTAAATAGCTCACACAAGTATAAACATTCCTGCCTTTGTTGTAGCTGCTTGGAAGGAGGGTATTGCTCCAGGTTTGCCTCTGGCCAGCAAGTCATTAAGGATAAAAATACTACTTTTGTTGCTGTAGCAAGCTTTGTATCATGGCAACAGTATCACATTTCTATGGAAACACAACCTTACATTTGTATATGATTAAACTGCCATCGCTGCACACAGTGGTGTGTATTTGGAGATAAATTGCACATACTGTCTCCATCAATCATCTTCAGAATTGAGTTTTTGTTTTTCAGCCTGCAACATGAGCTGATCTGTAAATTGGTGTCTGTCACTAGTTCTTCTGTAGCTTTTTTGATATCATAAGCTCTTTTTTTTTATTCATGGCAAACAAGACATGTTATCATTATCTCTGAACAACAGTAGTGCATATGATTGAAGTTGCTCTTTGTCTTAAGTTTTGTTTAAACTTCAGCGATTTGGGTGTTCCAAACTTGTATGATACAAATGTTTGGGTTTCTTCACCCTCAAAACATCAGATTTCTAATTTTGTAAGTTTCCATAAAGCTTTTTTTTGGTAATGTGTAACTGGCCCTGTACATTAATGAATGAAAGTACCATTAATTACACTGTTTATCTAGATTTTAAATACCATAAAGTTTGTTTAGTTTGAGCCAGTGTTTTGCGTGTGTTGGAAAATCAAATGATCCGTAGAAAAACTTGATTTTGATTTATTAATTATTAGGGGGTTGTGTCTGTGCCATGAAAAGACACTTAATTTCACCCTTTAAAAGGATCCAAAATTTACAAAATAAGGGCAGATATTAATGACAACAATATAAATGACACACAATACTGCACATGACCTGAAGAGTCGTTCCTATGAAAGCATTAACATGAACATGATCCACTGTGTGAGAGCGAAGAAAAGAAAAATCAACAGGAGATTTAGAGGTCGCTGCCATCAACATTGTGTCTTTATGTGTGGATTTCAGATACAAAATGTTAATTATACACTGTTGTGCTTTTTAGAATAAATATAGTGTGACTGAATAGGGATAGAAAAGGGACTCCTAAGGAATTCTGCAGCAGCAGTCAAATATTTTGTTATCCTCCAATCTTTTAAATCTTTTATCCGACTCAGTCTGTTGTGCTTAGACATCTGAACCAGTGGCTCGACTTCTTGTAGTTTACGGTGGATTAGAACTGTGATATGATAAGAGATATAATAAATCCTCTGTTGTGTATGCTCAGTATGTTTCAAACACTGAATATGTCTGAAAACCCAGTTTCTGAGGGAGCTTTAATGAGGACTATACTGTACTGTTTCTGTACCAGTTTTTAACAAGGTTGAGGAAACTGTGACTACAGCAAAATGAGCACAAAGACGTGCAGAAGTACACTCTTAACCCGAACTAGTTGAGTTTACTAGAAAATCGCGTGGAAACCCGTTGCCTTATCCCGTTTAAGTTTTTACAAAACATGAAACTAAACCTTTTAAGTTGTATTGGCATAGATAACTTAGACATATTCAAGTTTACATTAGTAGTCTTTACTCAAAACCATTAGTTCACATAACTTATCTCTTTTCTGAAGTCTAGCCAATCATTTTAGGTCAAATGCACATAAATATGTATAAAAGCAACACTTAACATCATTTGTTAATATAAGTAATGTATTGTCTTCTAATTTAATTAATGAACGATACTGTTTTGATTTAGAGATTGTATAAAATATTGTAGCAATGGTAGAGGTGGAGACAGGAAAAGTCTCAGTCCAGACTTTCTTGTGCAGCAAGCACATTTATCTTGACAGACAATTCACAGGAGAAATAGTGAATTACAATCACCTCACATATGTTCGAACAAGTGGTGGTAACTTTCTGTCTCACCACTTTCAGTTATGGTGCAGATTTAGTTAAAATGCAACACGAACAAAAACCTTGTACTACACCGTCACTGCGTACAGAACATAAACATAAACCCATACAAACTCTACCACAGCACTAAATACAGCACATAACGGGGAACAGAGAGCACCCATAATGCAATGCGGCAACACACCCACAGCACGCCACAATATATTGTTTAAAAAGAAAATTGTATGGGAAGGAAGAAATTAAAAAATACATTTAAATTGTTCAAGTTCTTTTATTTCAGAAAACACTGAAATTAACAATTAACACAAATAATTCACTGCAGCAATAATGAATTAAGACTGGTGCAGTCTTAAGCTAACCTTTAGCAAACGTTTAGCAACCAGACCGATCTTAATAATTGCTTTACACGCTCTTCCGTCTACTTAGTGTAGTTAAAACTACTTTAAAACATCCACAGTTTATTTTTAAATACACAATTCAGTTTTCTCCAAAAATCGAGCTGGTCACGCTCTCACACAGGACAGGTCTTGACTCTCAGTCGAACTTCAAATAGGCTCCGCCCCTCCCTCACAGAACGTAACTTTATATGTAATCTCTGCCTTACATGATCATTGCAGTGTATATTTTCAAATTTCTAATCCAAAGAACTAATTTGATTTAGTAATTACATAGATTTTTACAAAACATAATAGAATAAGTAATGAACACTAAAACGTTTAATTGAAAACAAAATCCGGGTTTACAGTGTACATTATGCAAGTTGAGATTTCTGTGTTTCTGCTGTTAAATCACATCATTTCAGAACCTAAAAATCACAGAAACTGGATGATTTATCACCATAAACACTTGCAAATGCAATGTTTAACATGCATTTATTTAACTGTTTTCTTATTTGAATTGACATTATTATGTGGTTAGTTAAAAGGAATCTCCTGCTCAGTCATTACAGCCAAAGAGACATTGAAGCCATTACTAGTTGTTTTTCTTATGAAATAAACCACAAAATGTTGTGAAAGTTTATAAGAAATGGTGCAAAGTTCAGTTCATAAAGATTCAAACTCAACATGTTTATAGTCCACCACTGGAAATAAAGTTCGGAGTCCCACAATGAACAAATAGATGTTCATTCCTTAGTTGACATCTTAATTCTCCTCTTGTATGGAACACTATAACACTATCACTTTTTTTTGCCTGGCACGTAGAACTTATCATACAGATGTAATTGCTCTTTTAATACTTATGCCATGATATTTATAATAAAGTCATCAAGGTGATTGGACAGTGAAAGTTTGCCACATGGTGAACTTCAGATCACAAGTTATATGATAGAAACAGTAGAAGACCACTCGACTCTATTCCTTCTCATGTACAGAGAAGATGAATGTTTTATAAATTATAAATGATCAGTGTGAGTTTTAGAGTTGTGTGTGCAGCAGCCAGATTTTTAAAAAATCAAACTAGCAAAATTTACAAAATGTACAAACTATTTCTTGAAAATAAAGGGGATTGGTGGGAATGGGGGTTCGAATATTGAAGCTGCTTAACAGTGAATACAGAAAGCAATCTGACAAAACGGCTTTATCACTTATTGCAGTGTCAGACGAAATGGGCCTGAAGAAGATTTATCACCCTATTTGTTGAATCATTCTCTTGATTACAATGTTGCCTTTGAATTTCTCTGAGAGCACTTCTAAGTATTTATCTGTCCATTAGGTCCTCTTGGTAAAAGCCTCAGTGATGTGAATGTGTTTGTGCATCCACGTGCAACCAAAGAGCAGAGTTTTTTTTTCCATCTTGTGAAATGAATTTGGATTGCTAGGGTGAAGAGAAATGTCAAATTGCTTTGTTCACTCACTGACAAACAGCATCTTAAAAGGCTGCCTGCATAGGTTTCAGGGCAAAACGGTTGAGTTTTTTTTAAATCGCAGTCAGTTCTGAAAGAGGCTGAAATATTCTTCTTTCTTTTTTTTTTCGGGCCAATTACAAAATAAACCCAGTTCAGGTCTTAACATCTGACACATGTGGGTGGTTTTAATCACGAAACCTCAATTAATGATTTCCTCAATAAATGATATTAATTTTCCATTTTATGAAACCATTTAATTTCAGAGGTCAAACATAAGTTAATGATGTAGTGTCCCTTAAAAGATATGTTCAGGGTATAAATATATTTCACTATTTTAGTTTGAAATGGTGGCAGACAAGTTAATCATGTGTTTAACTTTCCTTTTTACTCTATTCACTCTATTTTATACACGTAATCCTTTGATCTTTGTCCATAGACACAATTTTTTATGGTTTTCATGCTGCTTGTTGTGTCACAGCATTTCATCAGATATTCACATATTGACTCATGTTTTACATTTAGTGATTTATAATTAGCATTCATCCACAGCGATGTAAAGTCATGTGTTGGAATACCTTTTTTATTTTTTGAAAAAGCCCAAAAGGATAAGGATGTTAGTTTCCTTCCTCCTCCTGTCACCACGTCTTATGTAGCTCAGTGGGTTGGTGTCGGCTCCTGCTGTATAAAACTACCTTCAAGGATTGTTCTCATTGATGCCAAACTTAGCTGGAGCGGATAAAAACTTGCATCATCTGCAGTCAACAGACAGAATGGTGATTAAAATTGTTTATATTGCACTCAACAGCCAGATGTCAGCCGGTGTTAGTGGTTTTTTTGACTATTGTTAAAAGGTCTTAACTGTATAAAAAAAAACAGTGTAGACAGACAGACAAAGAAGTTTGTGAAAGATCTTTTTTTGTAAAAATCACATACTCTGCTTTTACGGGGCGCTAATATATAAGGCTATGCTGCTAAAAGGGGGATCAAAACAGGATTTATTTTTATTTATTAATTCAAAAGCAGTAGCAAACATCATACTAAGGTTTCAAGACTTTTTGAATGGATCCTTTGTACTTTGAAACACTACACAATGACTGACTCACACATACACACATACATATTCACTAATGCAACCAGAGATGAAATTTCTCTGTAAAACTGGCAGACATCAAAACCAACATTCGAGGACTGGAGGGAAAGCCAAAGAGGATTGTGGGAATTGAGATGATAAGATGAAGAGTAGAAGAAACTGTAATGAGGCCCATAAGTCAACAGCATCTCAGGATGTTGTTAAAATACAGTTATAGTTGAAGTTTCATGATGCAAACAGAGCGACTGACACACCTTTTTTTAGAATAATCTGCCACTGGAGCCAGAGCACCTGTCCATGGACAGATTACTGAGGGGAAGACCCAAAGGCCAAAAAGATATATATATTCCAGAATGATACACGAAACAAGCAAAATTATATTTGTACAAGAAACAAAAAATGAAAAGACAAACAAAATTAGACTATATCAGTGCAGAATTTAAACATAATGCAGCCTTAAAAAATGAATTATCATCACACAAAATGATGGGCGTGTAGTCAGAAAACTTAGGTGTGCTTTGGAGTGTTCAGTAATTATAGATTAATGATGACATTTAAAAAAAAATCTATTTACTAAATGAACTTAGGTCTTGATTAACGAGGAAACAAAGTAAATGAAAAGTAAAAACCTTTTGCTCTCCCCCTCTGGGAAATGTTTGGACATATTACCTTTGCTTTAGTAGAAACACAAAACTTCACATCAGACCTTGTTTGGTGAGAAAGATATTGGCTCAGAAAAGCAAGCCTCCTTTTGATCCTTAGAGACTAGATAGATGAAGAGCAGAGTGATGAGAAACATAGCTCAAGATCAAGACAAACGCAGAAGACGGCACTAATGAAAATTACAATTGCAGCTTTGACAGAGTGGGATGGAGAGTGATAATTATTGAAAAAGATGGCATGCAGAGATAATTGGATATGTGGATATGGAGGGAGAAGACCCCCCCCCCCCCCCCCCCCCCCCCCCCACCACTGCCTGAGTACGAGTCTTGCAACCAATCAACCAATATTTCATGCTCTCAATTGAAAACAGTTCTTGAAAACAGTTCTTGCTATATTATACAGAGGGTTTAATAAACAGTTCATGAATATTCGGTGACTGCATTCAGTGAGTCAAAAACAAAAAAACACTCTTGCAGCTTCATTGCATTTCTGGTGCCACTGTTTGTGGAGAAATTATCTCAGCAGCTCAGATGTGAACTGAATTAGGATGGGAGGGAGTTATTATTCTCTTTTATCAGCAAATAAGTCGGTGAACTGTGGTGGACAGGATAGAACCAGGCTGCTCCATTTAGAAATATATTGCGGTTCCTCCATACAGTCATCACTTACTAACCAGCTTACCTGATTTTCTCAAAAATCTACTGCAGTATTGCTGGTCAAGCAAGTGAACGATCTGTATTCGAAGTTTTGACATGGGCATAATTGTGGTGTCTAGACAGCTGTCATTCCATCTCCACAACTGCAGCTCTTCTGGGATATTCCGGTCTGCAGTAGGCGCGACCCAGCAAAAATGGAAAACAAACAGGCTCCTGGATAACAAAGCTTTAGCTGTATGTGTGGGGAGTGAAGGCTGGTTTGTAATTTTCGACCCAATAGAAGTGATAAAAATGTATCACAACACGCAGTGCATTGCAGTATGTTATGTAGATGGCTGCATAGCTGTGGACCAATCAAGATGCTCGTGTTGATTTTTCCACATGGCCAGCAGTGCCTACAATAGACACATGAGCATCAGAACTGGACCGTGAAGCATTGGAAGAGGGTGACCCTCTCTGGTCTCTGGTGAATTTAGGCATTTCCCCCAACCCCACCCTCCCCCTTCCTTTCTCAACAATAAGTTTGAGGTGTTGACTTGGCCTCCAAATTCACCAGAAGCCAAACCAATTAAGCCTCTGTGGGAAAAGCTGTACAAGTTAAGGCGCATTCGAACTGTAGGAACCTTTGGCAGTTCCTATAACCTTTTCAGGAATAGGGCTGTTTTTTCCCCGCATTCGGACATACAGGAACTAGGGACCATCGCCCTCAGTTCCTGGAACCATTTTAGCTCCTTTTTTGAGGCTGGGACTTTTCTGGGTTCTATAGGAATGCATCTGATGTAGGTGTTTGGTGGTTGGTCAGATTTCCGCTTCTTCATGTTCCTAATCTGCTCAACATAAACAGTAGAATAACGGCTGAAAAGTTTACTCATACGACACAGACACAACCTGCGCGTGTTTAATAAGTTAAACTTACACGTGGTCTCCTTTGTCTGCGGCGCTCTGCTCTCCTTCCTTCATGAAACGAAGAAGTATGGCCTGCGCTCCATCCTTCGTCTCCTGACTCTCTCTGTGAGCTCTTCCAGCCCCGATGTTAGACGCCCGATGTGATCGTCCATGATTAATATCACCGTCATGCAGACCATGAACACGGTGGCCTCCCCGCTCACCATATTAGCTTCTTGGTGGTGTTTTTTTCTTCTCTCCTTACTTTTCGTGGGTTTTGTTTTGTTTTGTTTTGTTGTTGAATGTGGCGCTAAAGTAACACGTCACTGTGGCAGACGGGTGTGGCGCATCAGTCCCTATCAAGGTCCCGACTCGGTTCCCCTGGAGAAGGGCAGTTATTAGAACGAAATTCGAGGTGGACCGTTCGTAGAACTGCTCTGTCCGAATGCGGCTTTAGTCTGAACCATCGAAGCTATGTATCCTAGAAAATTTGAAAAGATCTGACATTGACAGCTTGGTGTCAGATACCACAGCATACCATGGGTCAGAGTATTTTAACAGTTTCGAGTATTTGGATGGTGTGTAGAAAAGTCATACTCATTTGTTTTGTACAATAGACTAACTATCAGCTTTTTGTAGGGTAAGAATATAAATCGTTGATAAACAAGACATTAAATGTACCTCTTAATGCTTTAATTCCTGTTTCACGTAATGGATATATTTTTTAAATAATTTTCATAAGCAATTTTATTTTCAGATTTATTTACAGTTATCACTAAATTGCTTTTATATAAAACTACAAATCCATCTTTGAAAAGATGACGGGGGTCAGTTTGCTCAAAACTAATTAGCTCTCAATTCATTTTAAATCCTACTTCATCTTATTGAACTCTCTGACTTTTTCATCCACTGTTAGTGCTGCAGTGAAGGGAATGAGGGTTGAGAGTGAAGGAGACATCAGAGAAAAGGGAAACATACATGAGATTAAGAGAAGCGGGGTTGAATAGAAAGAATTGTATTTTTGGTGATGACGATTTTGCTCAGCATGCGAACAACACAGCTCCTCTTTTGGACCCAAGTCCCGTTGCTACATGACATTGGCTGAAAGTCACCATGGAAATCAGGCCTGTGGGCAGCTTGTGTGTGTGTGTGTGTGTGTGTGTGTGTATATGTGTGTGTATGTCTTACAGGAATTGCAGGGGTCCTCATTTATGCCCTCTTGGATGCCAGTGTTAAATTAGATGGTTGCCTGCCTGCTCTCCCTGAGCTGAATTGTAGCTCTGTGTAAACCCCAACTGAGTTGAATACAGGCCCCGACACAACATGGACCAATTTATGCAAATATTTTCGTAAAATTGTGACGTCATCCAATTTCATTTCCCACCTTGTTCATTACAAAATCACTGAATGCAACAAGTAGAGGAGGGCGAATAACAAAACTGAGAAGTAAAAACTTCACCTTGCACGTGTTGTTAAAAGCACCCATTCCAGTGTGAACCAAAAATAGGAAGAACAAATCCCTGTCAGTGATTTAATCACTTATATCACATCTTAAGTGCTCCAGGGATTGAAGCTAATTACAGTCAATAGTGGATTTTGTTTTTTTCTGCTCTGCCAGCTGCTCTATCCATTAACTATCAGTATCTTTTTTATTTCCTAATGCTGTTTGTCTATTCATTAAAGGAGGATGTTAGATTTAACTGCTAATGGATGAAAGGATTCCTCTGCTAATTGGCAGTTTTGTGGTAGAAATGGCTGCTCGCAGATCGAATCTTTTTGTTTTTTCACTCAAACACTGTAGTTATGATTACTGCTCATGTCTTCGCAAGATAGATGGATGAATTAATGGATTAAATTTGAATATTTATTTATTTCAAGTTCATTAGACAACCGGTTAATTGAAACATTCAGATTTTTACTAATCTATTCCCTGTTTATAGAACAGCCCAGTATGTGCATTTGCTGTCTCACTTGTTGAGTGCTGCAGAGCTTTCTCTACTTTTCTCCCTCACTTTATCCCTGTGATGTTTGGTTCTCCTTGTTTTCTCTTTTGATTGTAGGGATGCTGCCTTACTTTCTTGTAAAATAAAAGCATATGTTGTTAGTTTGTCCATGAAACATCATCAACATGTATTTTTCTTGGCAGCTGAACTGTTTCTGCGGCTGAGAAATTCATGCAGATGAGCCCAGATTTCAGAATGACTTATGGTAGTTCACTGTGTTCGGTGTAGAAATAAAGAGCTGATTGATGCTAAGTTATGGTACTGACACTCATTCCCATTTCCACAGCAAGTTAGCAGCAAGCATGTAAAACTTCTGTTTTTAGGATCATTTTTCTATATTTTCTAAAATATTTTATAATAATTTCTTTACATTGAACAATCAACATAAGAACACCCTAAACTGTGACATGAAAGCATTGCATGGTCCCTAATTTATATCGAGAATTTAATATTTTTCTTGGTAAAAACCTTGTTCGTTTGTGACAACGGTGAAATACTCAGCTATAACACTGCTGCTATACAATAACCTGTCATAACCTGTGATAGCATTTCAGCTGCATTAAAATGATATTTCTTTAGCTTTAGAGAGGATGTTTGTCACATAAAAACAGGTGCCTTAATTTTCCTAATTTTTCACATGAAAGTGTGCCTTTTTGTAACTTACTGGCTCTTCGTGTAATAGTGGAAAATCAGTTGCATAGTATGTTAGGTGCAATGATAATGTATATATGGTATGTTAGCATGATGCAATTATGTCTCTGGAAGCAGTTAAATCTCCTTTATGTTGGATATCGCCATACTTTCTCATGCCACTTATATCTGTTGCATTATTGTTTTTTAGTAGAATGAGCTTAGTCTTCCAGGCTGATTGCTTTATCCAGGACCAAAGGCTGGGCTCATTTGCCTGAGCTTTGATGCTCTATTGTACTAATGGCCTTTTAATGAGACACATCACATCACTGTCCACTATCCACAAACCGTTTTAGGCCTGAACAAAGTGGATACCTTCATACTTTAAAGAGAATGTTTTGCAGTAAAGGAAGTAGAACACATTATCATGTTGTTGACATAAACCATTAACCACTGTTTACAGACGAGCGCTTGCAGGCATTAAACTGGAGATGGATTTTAAGCGACTTTATTCCTATACACCCAACAGTCAGATGTACTTTCAGCTCCACTGGAAAAATTCAGGGCTAAGAATCGACACACTTGTTGGTTTAATCATAACAGTAGTTATATGACTAAACCAATTACAATATATTGCATCATGTCTAAACATATTAATGTTTCCACTTTCTAATGTGGCAAACACAGGTATAGATTTTGATTACACATTTTTCAGTCAACCTTTGAGCACTCTTGACAGAAGAACATTGTTGCAAAGCTGTATCAACAATCTGCTGCTTGATTTTCATACCCTTCCTGTCCTAAAGCATGTGACAAATACTTCACACAGTCCTCACTGTGGCTGAAGTGGTTTGTTGAAAAAAGTGAATGAATATTATGTTTGAAGATCAAATTGTCAGGGAGTGATTTGCCAAAGTAATTTCTTTTTTAGCACAGCTCGTATGCGTATCACTCACTAGTTTTCCTTCCGGGCTTTTAGAAATGTTTGTGTTGTTTTGTGCCTGATTCAAGCCAGAAGTCTCCTTCTGTTAAGTTCTATAGAATATATTTCATCTTTGCATGGCGTGACAATAAATGAGCAGTGCATGGAAACTTACAGATGCAGTCCATCAAACGAAAAACTCGGCCTGGGTTTGTTTCTATTCAATTATGACTGTAATTAGTCAGTTATATGAGCAGTTAATCAAAAGTTGATTACTGGCTTGTTTCTTCATCAATCAGTCCTCTGTGGTCCCAGCTTTTTTTTTCAAACCAACTGATGTGCAAATGAAATAAGCTGAAGATTGAGAGTTTGTGGTGGACATTTGTTTTACTTTATGTTGCAGAATACAGACGGAAGAACAGCGGCAGATCACAGGTGTAGATGTAGATCAGTACAGGCGTTTTAACTGACTTGCTCTCAACTTCATCCTTACACTGACAAGTGTATCATTTACAAACCAAACTCAAGCTTGGGGAGTAATAGTAACCATAGTGATATATTTAGCTGTAGACCAGAATTACTGATTGATGATTGCATTTACATAATAAGCTGAATTTTAAGTTTGAAATGTTTATACCATACCAGGATATAAATGTTCAGATTGGGGCAATATATATATATTTTTTTTTAATTACTTCTTTGATCAAAGCAACATGTTAACAACACATTGTATTAATTAGTTAGTGGGATGTTAGTAACGTTTACCATTCTGTGAAAAAAGCATGAGCAAATAGTTCAGTCATTTTTTAAAAAAATATAACATATATAACATAACATAACAAAACAAGATGCATTGTATGGTTGGGGGTTGCAATCAAGTTGCGTAAATGCTGCCCTCTACAACACAAAATTCAATATAATTTGTCATTATTTAACAATTATAAAGCCTCTATTGTGACCCTGCTATAATTTTATAAAGAAATGTAGTTAAGTTCTGTAGTTCTCAAGTGAGAGTGAGTTGTATCAGCACACAGTTCAAAGGCTTGTTTCTGGTATGTGGGTGCACATTGGTATCTGCACGTCTCTCACAGCATCATTAATCCTGAACTATATTTACATAAAAGTTTATTATCTTGCTTATTTCAGAAAGATGGTGTCAAAACCATTTCTACATGTATTAGATTTGACACATTGTGAAGTGAAAAATGGGAAAAGGAGCTCTCGAACTGTTAATCAGATACAAGTCTACACTAAGAAAAAATATTTCTTTGCCTTGAGATGATAATAAAGAGTTGAAATGCTTTGCAAATCTTGCATCCTGTTTATTGAAGCTACCATCAGGAATTGTTTTGGGCATCTTTTCTAAATTTTTTTTATCTTAATAGTGAAAAAGAAAATACTTGTGTCACCATAAAGATTCAGAAATTGTGAGATGATAACATTTTTGATTGCCTATTATTTTTCAAGCGCACAGTGTGAACCTTTAATCTTTTATACATTGCTATTCAAAAAAGATCTTTATTTACAATCCCAGCCATATCTTTATTCATATCATTACCTTCTTTAATGTATTTTTATGCCTAACCTTAACAACCTTAACAAGACAGACAGCAAAGACAAACTGCTGGACAATATTAGGTCAAATGGGACTCAATCCTTGTTCTCTCGGATCCCCTCCTAACAAGTGTTTTTGAACATGTAATTAGCCTTTTCACAAAATGTAAAAAGTAGAAGTTTGAATTTGGAGCCTTGAAAATGCATTGATTTTACAATCCTTAGCAATGCATGGCAGTTACACATAAGGCAAAACCTCATCATAGCAATTTTAGAAGGCAGATGTAGGCATGTTATCATTTTGTAGCCTAGAAAGTGTATTGATTTAACAAATTCTTTGCATTTATGGTGAAACGGCTACATTTTGAGAGTATGTGTTGCATATAATCATTACATGCGCCCGTCTGTTGCCTAAATAAAAAAATAATCCATTCAAATCTAAACTCTTTAAGATAAATTATGTAATATAGGATGGTTAATGATAATGGTCATAGGCATATGTGAAGCTGTCTCAGCGCTGGAGTGTGTGAAAAGTGAAAAGCGTGAGTATTGGAGGGAGGTGAGGGAGGAAGAGAGAGGCAGAGAAGGAGGAGAGTGAGCGCAAAAGACGGAACGCTTCTGTCGGCTATGCAACAAGCTGCAATCAGTGAATTTCACAGGAGGAGGGGGGCACAGAGAAAAGCCTTGAAGGAGTGAAGATCATTCAGGAGACAAGAGAAAGACAGAGAGAGAGAGAGAGAGAGAGAGAGAGAGAGAGGGATGGATGGAGGGAAAGAGTGAAAGCAGGAGGAGGAGACAGGGCTGTGTGTGCAGGCGTCTGAGGTGAAAGAGGCGGCTGGCGACTCACTGAGCTCTATGAAAGAGGAGTACATGCCATAGGGAGAAAGTGGCGGGGAGTGCACTGACTGACACGCCCGTCATAACAGCAGAGGAGAGCCTGGCAACTTTTCTTCTCTTTGATAAATCTTTAATGCTCTAATATCTTCTAATTTGTTGTGGACCTAAGTGGATTGCACTACTGTACAGGCAGGGATAACTATTTTTCCCAGCTCATCACTTCAGAGGTTTTTGTCTTTCATATCTTTAAAAAATGATATAAATAGATGTGAGCAGTGTGTTTATGTTCCTCTGGGATTGTAGACGCTCTGTTGATGGATGTTTGGATCGTGCTGTCAAACTTTGCTCTGATTCTAGGCTCGGCATCAGGTAGGTATTCAGTTTTGCTTGACAAAAATTTCCGTATGTCTTAAGTAAACTTCTAAAGATAGACTTCTAAATTAGCCATCTGAGATAAATCAGTTCATATTCTTAAATGGGGAAGCTGTTATATCTTAATTTGTCTCTTGGGGTCTTAGAAGACCTTGATTTATGTTTTTATAGACCTAAATGCGATGTGTGTGTGTGACCTGAAGTGCTGTAGCAAGCACTTAAACCAAATCATATTTCCTCTCTTTGCCCTCGTTGAACTGTCATGCCCTAAATAATTTTTTCCTAATGACTGCTGAAACTAAATCAAAGTATCAGTGAACCTTTCTTTCTCTGCTCTCCTCATGCCACTTTATTGCATGTACTGAGTGAGCATTTTTATTAATAGACATATTTTACTTTTGGTTCCTACACCTGCCGTCCTGGCTTCGACAATATTTAAGCAGGATAGAAAAGTGCAGCTCTCCAGCTCTGTGCAGCCTCTACAAAGCAGCACGATGTGTGGGTACAATAATCGTGATTCCCCACTCGTGTTGGAAGGGGGGGTGTGAGCTTGTCAAGGTTTTTGAGTCCCCAGGCGTTGGTAGAAGCTCCAGGCTGCTGTAGATCTGCTGCAAAAAAAAAACTTAAATGCAATAGCAAAAATAAAAATTCAAATGCAATAAAAACATCAGTTTTTACATCTTGACCTGTAAGTCCTGATCTTCATTCAAGATGAACTGGAGGAAGGTTTTATGTAATAAACGTAATTCTTTATTTGATCATGTGAAACGGCTCCCAGCCTTCTCAGTTACTTTCAGTACTGAAAGTAAAATGAGATTGGAATAATAAGAAAGTGGAACAAGTATTTGGCAAAGTTTGTCATCCTTTTGTTTATATGGAGAGAGGTGCACTGTGGATCGCTTCTTAGGAATCCCTGAATGGCTTTTTAAAATGGCTGTAGACTACAGATGGGTCACATACGCAAGTTTAGATGTGGGTAACTGTGTGAGCACTGGTTTAGATCTAAGGTTTTTTGGATGAAGAGTACCAGAAACGGCATGAAAGAGAGGGCAGCTGTGAGAGAGGAATCTTCTTTAGTCTGTCCAGTAGCTCTGCTTTATGAGGTTAACATGGCCAAATTCAGCTGACACTCCCATGGTGCTTTTCTGTTTCTCTTTGCAACAGGAACCCAACTAGGCTTTTTTTTTTCACATCATGTGAGCCAAAAGATAGAAAGAAGCCAGATAAAACTGCTGCAACTGAAGCTTATTTCTAACTGCTCCTATCCATTTTAATGAACAAAATGATACGTGTTTGTTAGAAAACTGTAGCTAAAAAAGGACTAACAGTTTTATGTGGTGAAGATACTGTTAGTTTGTTGTCTATTGTAGCTGTAATTGCATCTCAGTAATTTCTTAGTTATTAGTTTCATCTCGTTAAAGTAACACAACAGATCTTGGCTAATTCAAATTGTTTGCTCTTTAGCTCCCTCTACAGTTGTGGGATGTAACACCACTGTTAAAAAAATTAATCTCTGTGAGCCCTGAAAATGCACAGTCATACACATGGATTTTTTGTCATGTTGAAGAGGCTGAAAATGCCATCCATAGGCAACAAATAGGTCAAATGACCATGAAGCAAAGCAGTGTGGGGCGGGTCTGGAAACCATTGTTATGAACCGTGCTCCAGCGCGGTTCCACGTTCAGGAATGTGCATAAAAAAATCAAAAGCACGTAGTTTTAAGGTACACAAATGTCTCTAGTGTTGCTTTAAAGTAAATAACGCAATTTATTTTAAGTCAACAAAGCGATTCTTAGGTTAATTTAAGAGTAACTTAATGGTAAACACTTTTGAGATATAGTTGTTTTTTTGTTTTTTTTTTCAGAAGCAAAGAACAGAAAAAGAATCTTAAGATTGATTAGTGGTATGTGTGTGTGTGTGTGTGTGTGTGTGTGTGTGTGTGTGTGTGATTTACTTCTAAGGTCCTGTTTATATCCTCCTCTTCCCTGGAGGCCCTTATATTGGCTCTGACTACTGTAAATTTGTTACATAAATTCAACAAACAACTGTTTTTTTAAAAGATATCCAAGCATGGCAGCTTCACTGAAAAAGCTGCCTTGTGCTACTCTAAGTTACACACAGACTAAAGTTGCAGTTCAGAAGTTTTTGAACAGGTTTAGTCAGCGTTGGGCATTGCTGCAAGTCTGTTGTGTTTTTTTGTTATTGTCTTTAAAGCTGTTATTGTTATTTATATTCATTCTCTTCTTCACGGTCTACTTCTGCTGCAGCTCTTCATGTCGTAGTCTGGCTTGGTGATTGGAAGACGAAAGCTTACTGTTTTTAAGAATTCTCCAAAGTGGATCCTGTCCATCGAGCTCCAGATTATTCAGTCCATTCTTACAGCTGTAAATGACTGAGTTTGAACATGTTTTTCACGTGGAAGTTTAAAAAGTAGCCCAGGGCTTAATGGGCTTTTGGAAACTGGAAACTGAATATTGATCGAGCAGCCACACAGTTGCGATCAGAAGCCTTTTTAGAACAGCTGAAGACAATAACGTGTTCATTTAACAGTATTCATGCATCTTGAAAACATTTTTAAGGGGTGTATACTTAGAGAAAATTCAGCGGCATCATTTTGAGTCCAGGACATTGCCCAGTTAGAGATAACGCTTTAGTTTCATCCCTTGTTTGGAAATGAATATTTCTGTGTGGCAGCAAAACTCCTCTGGGCCTTTACCTCTTTGCATTTAGACTGACAAACGATGAAGACTATCTCCATCACGTATACCAGTGCTGACCTTGCTAATTGTTTATAGACATGCATGAAAGGAGGCTGATATGCTGAAAGGCCACAATGATTTTAGTGCTGTCAGTCAACCAGGGTGTGAACTGCGGGCAGACTGAGACTTGAGCCTGCATTGATACAGTGGACACATTGACATTTGTTGAGTTTTTTTTCCCGTGTCTTTTATGCAAATGAGTACACACTCATTTAGAATCACAGCTTTGAGGGTTTTCTTTCCTATTAATATGAAGACAATGTTTGTTTTTATTTGTTTAATATCTGTCAGCATTCAGAGAAGGTTCCTTTTAAAGACTGCTTTGTTGTAGATACACACCCATAAGTTGGTACAAAAATATTTCCTGAAGGCAGAACAATCAAAAGTGTCAGGCAGGGACAGGTAACATGACGGCTTGATATGTTCACCTTCTAGATGAATGTTGATTCTCAGAAACAATACTGTGTTGGCCACTCGGAGTTAAGGATTAACTCAAGATACAAACAAGGGTTAGAGGCCAATATCCACTGCATTTTTCCAGAAAGCGTTAAAATCAGGAGCCATTAAAACAGGCCGACAAGAGGCAAAATTAAGAGTTTACAAAGTAACAAAAGACTAAAAGAATAACAAAAAGACTGCATGCGTTGTACAAAATGATCAAGCAAGAAAACAAAGAAGACTGAAAACATTTCAAGATAAAACAAGAAGTAGTGAACCAAAAAAACAAAACCATGACAAAGATATGAAGAGCCTCTATTATTGGTTTTAGTAGCGTGTTTGTTCGCTTCATTAGCCTGATCAAAGAATTTCTAAAACACTGTAAAAATGTCTTCAGGTCACTTAATGGTTTGTGGTTTAGAAGGTTATGCATGTCGCCAAGCTTATGAATGGCAGGTCCTCGTAAGGGCAGAAATGAAAGGCTGTGCGTGTTTTTACTGGAATTATATACAATTTAGTTCATACATGACAGGTAATGAATGAGCTGGATGCCTTGAAGCAGATACAGCAAGGAAATGGGGAGAACAGGGGTCACTGTGCACAGCGCGACCCTGACATGAAATGAGTTGAGGGATGGAGGGACGGCTGGGTTTCCTGTTGGGACAGATGAAACAAGAATTAGAATGTGGGAGAAGTAGATGAGAAATGTCAGAGACCACCTTCGTATCTGAGGTGTGGTTTGATTGACAGATTGCAGATGATATTCAGAAGTATTGTCAGTATCCTGGCAACCACCCCATGTCTCCATAAATGCAACAGGTGGTGTAAAACACTGGATTTCCACAGTGAAATCCACAATGGCTCAAACAGACCAGATCAGATGATAAAGCATTATCTCATACAGCCATGGTGTTGTGCAGGGTAAATGTAAGAATACAGAGTATAGCCTACCCACTTATTTTCCAGCAATCATAAGTATAGCCACTTTCACTCTCCTTTGATCTGCATCAACTTCTGGGATGTTTTGCAAATCAGGTTTTAAGACATAACCCGTCTTCCTCTGACTCTCACTGACTAGTAGTTGTTGCACTAATTGCTTGATGGTTGGTTAGGTTGAGGCACAAATTTCATAGTGATCAGTATTTACTAATTTTAAGCAGCTGAAAATATGTGACATTGTTGAATAGTACTGGCACATTTTTAGGTTTTTTGATTACTCTTATATTTGACTCTTTCTGTTTCTTAATGGGATACAAATTAGAAGTATACCCACTCCTTGGGGTACCACCACACCAGTGGGAATGGTTTCTAATGTAACAAATGTAATGCTCCTTCACATTTAATTCCTTTTGACAAGGTTAAATGGCTCCAAAGTTATCTCCAGTCTCCATGCTTAAAGATGCCCTTTGGAGTTTTCTTGTTGCATAAAACATTGTGTGTATTCATGAAGCCTTATACCTGCACACTGAATGTTACATCTTCCTCGGGCAGATTTTTACAAAGGCAGATTTTAAAAAAATGTTTTCTACTGCTTTCTGCGTCATCCCACCAACTGTTTGATCGGTTAACATTAAAAAGAATGTGAGGATGGTAATTTAACACAGTGTGCATGAAACGTCCAATGTTGTGGAGCCAAAATTAAATAAATAAATCAACACAATACATTTAAACAGTGAAGTTAATCAGTGATAGTTCTAGCTCTTAATATGACCCAGTTCATGGTTCCTGAAAAATGACTTATACACAGTGAGTGTTTTCTGATCTGCCATTTCTTCTTTTAGGCATGTAAGTCTAACTGAGGAATACTTTGGGAATATCATCTTTGGCTAAAGTAGCACTGATGATATGTAATATCGTCCCTTGCTCCTCCCATTGTAACATCTTTTGCTTTATAATGAAAGCTGCTTCCTGCTTTAAAAAAAAAGCCCTTATTAGCACTTATTAAAAGCATATGGGTGACTGTGTTTGAAGAAGAACAAAATGGTATTGTTATTATAAAACAGACTTTTCTTTCTGAGAATTGCATGAAATGAATGAGGAATTCCACTCACTTTACCCTTTAATGGCATCACTGCGACTTTTTTTTTTTATGTTTGTTTGGGTTTTTTTGTAGCATTTTTTTAAATTTCTTTGAGGTAATAGTGATGAGGATGAATGTTTTTCACAATTAATTGGGGTGTTGCCTTATGGTCGAAGTATTACCATTTGAAAAAAGTAATGGCATAACATACTTTATTTTGGCATTACATACCTAACCACAGTGGTGGCCTTAATGGCTCAGGCAGGTTTATTTTTGTCGTCGCTAAAAACTGAAAATAAGAAATATAAATCCATAGACACCATTGGTCATCCTCCTTGTGGCCAGTATCAGGTAAAATATGCTCTGCTTTGAAATCATCGCTTTGCATGTGTCATGGTGAAAAAGCTTCTCCAAACTTTTTTTTTTTTTTTTTTGTCCCCTCAATTTAGAGAGAAATACATTCTTTATACTTTGGCACCATCACTTTAATGGGCACCATTTTGACACTTCACATGTAGTTGCTCCTGCCTGCTTGAACAAAGGACCTATGGGGTCATTTTCAGGAAGCACTTTGGTGCACTATAATTCCAAGAATAAAACTGTGAGTTTTCTATTTTTATCAGGAATCTGACGATAAAACAGTTTGAGCCAGGATTTAAGCACTGACTGACTACGGACTAAAGCTCCAGGCAGAAATCTCCACAGCCATCAATTTATCACAGTCAGCTGAAAGGAAGAAGCTTTCTGTTCAGCCCAGAGGTTTTTGTCCTGAATTGGCCAGGACATCAAGCAGCATCATTGTTTGGCATCTCTAAAATGGCTGAGAGAAAGCAAAATCAATTAGCCTCAGGAGGCCATGCATTGTCATTCGCATCGGGTTACCGATGGCAAACGGCCAACAATGGCTCAAGGAACAGACTCTTACTCAAAGAAACAGGGAGGGATTGGATGGAGGCTGAGGGAGCACACCCGGCTCATTCGATTTGCTCTGGGAAATGATTACACCTTCCGTTTCCCAAGATTACCCCTCCCTGCCTCTGCATGGTGGCTGCTGAATGACTGTGACACACTTTGCTGGCACATACCTCATGGCTCCTTTCACAGTTTTGCGTTGGAACCCATCAGAGCCCTCAAGTGCAAACACTTTAGCTTAGATTGCAATCTGTTAATGCTGCAAACTGAATTTTGCTGTACTTCCACTACCAGGGTGGTGGCCAGTATTTTGTGTGAAAGATTAATGGAAAGGAGGGCCGTTTGCCTCTCTCTGATATATACTTGTGTGTTTGAAAAATGAATGATGCCAGTGGACGGAGGTGGAGTGACGATGATAAATCAATTACAGTGCACAGAAGAATTAGGCTAATGAAGGTGACAGCAGGACCAGTATACACCCGCACAGCCATGACTCAATCCTCATGGTGGGTGTGTATGGGCGCACACAAATGAGTTCTTACTGTAACCTACACAAGAGCAGTAGTGCATTTGTGTGTTCTCTAACAAAAAAAAATGAACCAATGTTGTGATTATGATGTGAAAAGTGTGAATTGTTGTTTGAAAACACTACGATGCGAATTGTTCTCAAGTAAGCTGCCACAGAATATCCTTGAGGTTGTCTGCATCAAGAACATTTATGCCCAAAACCACCGACCCTATGTTTAGGTGTACCTATGAACACCATGTAAAATAAATAAAGCCTGATCACTCTTAGGGAGAAAGCTGGGGTGGATTTTTGAGTAATTTTTTAACCGTTTTCCTAAACTTACATTCTTTTCTTTTCACATCTGCAAATCCTTGCCCATATAGGCTGAGCAGCAGTTCTTAAAATATGTCTCTAAACACTTAAAACCAAATGGAATGGACCAACATTGAATTTAAACCAACATTGCCATCTCCATTACCTTTGTATGGTTACAATGCTTCAGTCTGCTGTTCTATGGTGTCTTGATTAACCAACCTGGACCAGTTCAACACATGACTTGCAACAAGATTGAGCCTAAAAGAGTGACCAGTGCCAACTATCTGTGGCACAACTGCAGACAAAGGAAATTTAAGTATTTGAGTTTAAAATTGGCAGTCAAGAATATTTTGTCAGTTTATTCTGCCTGCTTGTGTTAGTTCTTGGGCTAGGTACTATAAGTATACTTTCTCATACATTATTAGAATTTTTCAGGAGTTATTAAGTGCAATTTGTGTCTTGATTGTATGTTTGCATGGTTACACAAAGCTGCCCGACTATAAGAAGCATTGTGAATTATGGGCATAACATTATTTCTAGAAAAGTATGGTTCCCCACTGACCCTTTGACGTAGATCTGTAGCAGCACCGTTGCAGTGCCCAAGTTCACCAGTCCTTGCTGTTAGAGGGCTGCCTCTACTTATTTTCTCAATGGTGTTGAATGAAGATCAGTTGTTTTTTATACATACAGAAGAGATAAATAAAGACTTTTTTTCCTGTATAAGTTATCCATATTACCATACAAAATGCATTTTCATTTAACAACAAATTTTACACATCTCAAGCATGTTATAATGAGCAAAGGAAAACATAGGCTTGTTGAGTTGTTGCAGCCATGAAAATGGGGTCATTTTACAATTTTCTGAGCATGTATTTCAGTTTCGTGTAAAATAAAGTGTAGGCATGGTATGATTTTGAAAGGCAGCAATGGGCACACAGCTTTTTATCCATTTTTTTTTAATTGTTTTGTTTTGTCTTGTTTATATTTTACAATTTGGGGGTTTTTACTATGAAACTGCTGCATTTTGGGGTGTGGACCAGCATAGCTTTTTCACATTTGAGACTGCATTAGACTGGGCTGAGTATTGCTTTTCTTTTTTTCTTGTATCCTCTTTGTTGCTGCCTTTTGTTGCTGCAGAGTGCCGTCTTCTAAGCCTAGCTCAGTATGACTTGCTGCTGCACTGGCGTACATCTCATTGTTTCGTCAGCCCAGTTGAACTCTGCTGTCATAATGAAATTTATTTGTTGGATTATCAACCCTGGTTGTGCTATTTGTTTTTCTTTCATTGTTGCGAAATTGAACTAAAATTGTTTTTACGGCTGGCGGGGGTGAAGTGTGTGACTTAGAAATCAAAGAGAGCTCAGAATAGACCATCTAGTAACCATTGTTACCTGTGTTTGTGATTTAAGCTTGTCCTGCTTTTTGCTTCATTTTAACCTACTTTGGGAAAAGAGAAAAGGAATTCTGCTTCAAATCATTAACATTCCCACTAGAGGAGCACATGGTCTCTACACCATTATTTTTCACTTGTATTCACTCTTTTTATTTACTTTCTAAAATTACCCGTCATTGTTATCCATTTTGGTGCCCTTTTGAAACAGCTGCTATCACGCTTTTCTTCTTGAATCTTTCTCTTTTAACTGTCTCTCTTTCTCAGCCAGCTGCCCACCATTCTTCTAGATGTCATTCTTATCTTCAGGATTAAAGCCCCCTCCTAATGGTGGTATTTATTTTCTGTCAGGCACTCTTTGTCCCAAATAGAATAGCATCCTCATTATACACAAAGTAAAGATGCTTGTGAACATGTGCTTCTTACAGAGACACATAAATCCTCCCTGGAGAGTTATCAGCTGTATAGTGTTTGTTCTGCTTTATATTTCTATTTTCTTCTCGTCGCTGTAGATGTAGTAAGTGAAAGGACACGTGTACTATTCTTTTGTAGTAGATTGTAGTATAAATTTGCTATATATAATCAAAATCTTAACAACAGGCAATTATACTAAGTAGCTTTTGTTTGTCAATAAAGAAAAAATGCAACAATATATTTGATTTTCAGTATGAAAACCTCTGTTGAATAAGAAATATTCTCACTGGTCCAAAATACCGATCACTGTCCTGTCATCATTGTTTCTCTTTAAAAAAGTATGGACGATATCCAATATAGCCTTTCTGTTTCAGTGATATGTAGATCTAAAATTTCAGCTCACCTCCATATTTGAGCTATTTAACATCTTAATAATCATGCAGAAAATGCTGCTTTTTATGCTGCAAAGTCTGTTTTGTACAGCTAATTTTATATCCAATAGAAAAGAAATAAAAAGAAGCAACTGACTATTCTATTTATGTACCGTGCTGTACAAACGTCGTTTGACCCACTCCTCTTTTCTTTTATTTTGTTTCCATAGAGCCAGACTTTCTTGTAATCTTTATTAAGTGGTCCTGAGTAATAGCTCTCCGTGCTTTTCTGACGCTCTTTCAAAGTTTTCCTCTCAGCAGTAGCTACTTTTAATTCATTTTCAGTCCACTCCTTTTACCTGATCATTTTCAGAGGAATGTGTTTTTGTGCTTGTTCAGACACTTAAAACTGACTTATGAATCCTTTCAGAACAGAACAGATCAGAACAGGACCCTAACTCATGAACCAGTGTTGCGTCTACACATAACAGACAACTTAGAAAATAACCTATTTTAAATGGTGTCTTTCAAAAAAAATTTTAACTAGCACCCTTTCACAAAGACACATAATTAGTTCCAATTTCTTTTGTTGCATCAATAAATGATTCCAAATACAACACAGTTTGACAGGCATACGTGTTTTTGCTCAACAAGAGAATTCTCAAGGAGGCATTTACCAAACTCAGCATATCTCAGCGTAGTGTGCAGCGTGCCCTTCAAAGATTTAAGGAAACTCGTTTAGTGGAGGACAAAAAAGAAGTTTCAGGCCAAAAAAACTATAAGCTAAAAATAACTAAAAAATCTACAGCAGATGAACAGGATCTGAAAGTGATGTCCTTAAAGAATATGAGAATATCCAGCAGAGACCTGACACAGGACCTGAGAGATGCATCTGGACCTTCAGCTGATCCATCTACTGTTCACTGAGGCCTCATCAGAAATGGGCTCCATGGAAGGGTGGCTGTCAAGAATACGGTCTTGAGGAAGGGAAACAGGGAGAAAAGGCTGAGCTGTGCCAAATGACACGAGAAGTGGACTGAAAATCAGTGGCAGCAGGTCTGATGGAGGGATGAATCCTCCCCAGAGCCCAGAGCTCAACATTACTGAAGCAGTGTGGGATCATGTTGACAGAGAACGGAACAAAAGGCAGCCGACATCCAAAGAAGAGCTTTGGGATGTCTTTCAAGAAGTCTGGAGGACTATTCCTGAAAACTTCTTAAATGGATGACAGCAAGCTTGTCTGAGAGGGTTCAGGCAGTGCAACACTTCAGACGGTCTGAATGTGATGGTGGCAGAAAGGCAGGATTTGTTTGCCTGGTGACTGGTGAGCATTTAAAAAGGTTAGGGTTGCTAATCAATAAGTGTACAACCTTTGAAATGGAAATAAGCTGATGAGTCTTTACAAGGCTTTGGACCAGTCAGGAGGAAAGCCATTAATCACAAGAAAGACATTTATCTTGCTCATAAGCCACATAGCTCAGTATCATTCGAGGTATTATTAAAGCACCAGTACATTTAAAATTATCAATAGGACCGTCAAGGCGCAAGTGCAGTATACATGCAGATGATCTATATAATAAGGAATAACAGATTAATTTACAGTGACATGTTTCATTTTATGTGCTTTCACCTGGATGTAACAAATTGAGTTTAGTGTAAAGCTTGAGTCATAATGTGGAGATTTTATTTCAACAAAAAACTATTGTGATGTGGTTTGGAGGTAGATCATAACCTGGTACAGCTAAAGAAAACAATACCAAGTGTGTGTTTTTCTGAGTAAACTTGTTTCTTGCTAATTGACTGTGATTCTCTGGCTTTAATGACCTGGCTGCATACACTAAAACTGGTTCTAAAAAGAGACAGGCTTCTCCTATATATGTTGGGATTTTAAAGAATTCAACTTAATTGGAGAAAGTGTAGACAACCTCTGACCCAGAGTCAGAGACAGATGGTGAGGTGTTGTTGCATTTGTTATACGTTACCTGTAGATTCACTTTATAAACATTATAAACAACAATGTTGCTTATGTTTCCACTTATGAGTCATATCTGTTCCATAATCACCTTTCAGTTGTGAAAGATGAAAGCCAACTCAAATCACAAATCAGATTTTGCTCAGTGTAACAACCCCTGAGAGCAGAGGACAAGCAGGACTGACACCTGTGGTCAGATGTGTGCACAGCTGCTGAAATGCAGAGCGATGCCAACATGTTGCAGGTGGCAGGATTCAGGGAAGTCTGTTTTTTCTTTTCATGACACAAATGAGCATCAAAAATCCTTCTCATCTCAGTCACATCAATAAGGCTTACAGATAAAATAAGAATCATATGGAAATTTAACATATCAAATAAAATAAGACAGTTCCCAAACAGATCATCATACATTTTAGTCCTGTGCATACTGTATATCACCAAATATGATTTTACTCTTTACATAGTTTTAATATGAAATTGTCACTGCAGTGACGCACTGAAACTGTACTGGAGACACTGAGGTGGCTGCAAAAATCACCTTACCTGGAACATCTGCACAACCTGAAGATGCTGACCTAAATAAGCAAAGACTGGAAGTAAAGACAGAAACAGTTCTTGCCCAGTCCCGCTCATCCGTGTTATGGTTCCTGATCTCAGGCTGTTGGGTGCAGCACCAAATAAATGTGCTCGAATTAGCAGTTCATGATTACAAGTGGGTTTGTAGAGGATGAGATGTAAGCTTTCCCTGAAGATTTTTTTCCTTCGTTCACTTTTATTTTTGTGCATGTCTTATTCAGTTTTTGTGCTCACAAACCCCGGTCATTTGCTCGAACAGAAGAAACTACCTGTAAATTATTGGTGTAACGGGTAAAATTTAAGCAATATTTGCATACTGCAGCAGGTCTAAAACAGTGGAAGTACAGTTGTTTTTGTGTGTCAGTATCTGCAGTTGACATTCCTTGTCCTGTTCCCTACCAACATTCAGCTCTAACGTCCTGAACCATTTAGATGTGAGACAGAATTTGTCTAACTTGTTTTCTGAATGTTATACATCTATCAGTTTCCTTGTTGACTTCTGTGATGTCCTATATTCTGGCAAGAAATCCCACTTATTTTTTTAGCTTCTGTCAAACTCCAAACTTGGCTGCCAGAATTGTAAAAAGCCATCCCTGAGTGGTTTTTCAAATGATATTTCTGGTGACTCAAAATGGCTCATTTGTTCATTTCTCAGTATGATATTTTCTGAAGGTCAATTTTTTTGTTTTGTTTTGTTAAGTTGTCTAGCATAAACCTTTGCCAAATCTATTTACTTCTAGTCACAATTGTTTGATTTCCATGACAACACTTTCAGCAAAATCTGTTAAATCAGAGTTACAGGGTGATAAACCTTTTTCTAGTAAATCCAATAATTACATTTTATTCATGACGTCCATTTTCCTCATAATTGAGCATTATATACATAAGCACACGGTATCCATAATAGCTGCAAGCGGACCAAAAAGCTTGAACTGCAGATGTGACCAAACTTTTGCTTTGTCAAGCATAGGCTCCACAGAGAATGATTTATCAGTGCCACCTGGCACACAATCAGGTAAACCTCTATAAAGTACTCATTTAAATGGTAAATGATCTGTTCGGTACTTTTCTAGTCTAGTTGACCACTCAAAGCTCGTTTACTTCAAGCAAAAGTCTCCTACACACACTCATACAACACTTCTATAGTCTGTGCCATGTTATATTCAGTTTTCTTGCCTAAGAACGCTTAAACATGTGGTCTGTGGAAGCCAGGGATCAAACCACTGACCATCCTCCAAAGGGAGATCTACAGCTCTTCGTCCTGAGCTACTGCCACCCCAGAGGAGGGCCAAATTAGACTCCAAATGTTCACATTTTCCCCTTTGTTTATTTCTTGTGTTGCCTAAAATGTACAGCTGCTAACATCAATTTATAAACCATGAATGCAGTTAGAAGTCACAGCAAAGTAACAATACTTTATCATAAGTATTCACCATCAGATCAAAGTGCTTTTCTTCCTCATCTTGATCCTCTTGTGAATTAATGGTGTAATGTTTTATTGAAAATTAGAGCATCGTAACTGAAATTAACCCCTGCAATTGTGGAAGCAGTCATTCCAGCAAGTTAAACATATTCATTTGGAGGTTGTCAAACAAGCTAACCACCCATTATTCTGTACCTCCTTATTTAATGTGGCATGAATGCACAGTGCAGCAATACAGCGTGAATCTCCAATGTAATCTTTGTAATTTTCTGACACTGAAGCAGACACTTGGAAATTCTTCCCTTCTTGGCTCAAGTGTAAGCTTCTCCATTTGGGTGCCGTCCAATTCGAAATGACAGAGGGAAAAAAAAGCAAGGGAGTGTTGCCAACAAGACCACATAAATAATGTGGCTCACGAAGATGCATCAAAGTTAAAAAACTAAAACCACATGTCTTTTGTAATTGTATGCAAATTGTAGGTTTTGATAATCAGGGCTTTTAGTATGAATGGGCCGGGAGTCCTGACATGGTTAAGAGACACTTGCACCTGGACAGAGCTTCCTCCCATCCTCCCTGCAGCTCACTAATCAGATGTTGCTTCCTAATCTGCCATCAGCCAGCTGCTCTCCAAGAGGCTCCAAAAAAAAAGAAAGAAAAAAAGGGACAATAAACATTGTAAAACAGTCCTCGTGGTTTTGAAACTATATTTTTAAGAATATGAAAAAGTTAAAGACACGTCAGCTCAAAAATAGTTTTTCTCATTCATTCTGGCTAAATTATCAAGATGTGATTGGCAGTAGTCTCTAAACAGCAGATACAAAATGTTCCTCCACATGGAAACACTCCACAGAGACAATTCATGTTTATGCAGGGGTCATTGATTTGAACTATTTCAACTTTATCTTTCTTGTGGCAATGTCTTACTGAATAGCTCCCAATACTACTAGACCTCATGAGGCTGTGCTGCTGTTGCTATGGCAAAGAGGCTACGAGACAGACATAAGTAGATGGTTAGAGCAGACTTTGAATGCTTTGTTATGGTGGTTTGAAATTTGATATTCTTGCAAAATGTATGTAGCATCCACAAGCACCTGATTTAAACAGGTGTATGGTGTCGTTGTTGCTTTTACAGAAATGTTTCCAGGAGTTGAAATCTCTTGTGTTTTGAGTCTTGTCCCTTGTTCTATAACTATTTAAGGCAAAATGTGAAATATTCCTATAGTGTTGCTTTGTTCTGATATTTAATGCCAGTTCTCCTTGTCTTCATCATCAATGAAAAAATTCAAACGAATTCAATAGAAAATAGTTTCTCAAGTGAAATATCTGTGAAAGATAGTTGCTTGTTAATGATGTTTTGTAGAAAGCCAATTTAGAAAACCTAACTTTTTTTTATCAGAAGTATAAGCAACACACATGTGACTGTGGATCCTGTACTTTACTGTACATTTAAACAGTTCTGCACTGCAGTAACATAGTATTTTAACTATGACTGCAGCACATTTTCTACTTAACTGTTCCATACAAAACTCCTCCTTCCCTCAGCACTGTGTCTGCCAAGCAGATCCCAAAGTCTTCCTTTATCCCCTTAAAGACTGCTTTACCTTTTTTAGTGATTTAATTCCCTAGGTCTAATACAGTGATTACAGCTCATTGTTGTAATCACAGGTTTTACGTTCTGTTGGGTTTATCAAAGATCAGCTAAAATAGGCATTCTTGAAAATAGGCACAACTTGAAAAGATCTCTGGGTATAGTTTGATCATTTTGCCTAATCTTTAGAAAAAATAACCAGGTATCTACTTGATTCTTTACTCTAAGAAAGCTATCAAAACTTTTCCTACTCTTACACACCAGGCAAATCTCTTATAATTTAAGATCATTGCTATTTTTAGTTGTCCCATGATGAATATGACATTTGAATTTTAGCCGTTTAGTTAGTCTTCCATAGAGGCAGAGTCGGTCCAAAGGTCAGAACTTTGGTTCCCCTCTGATCATAGAAACGATAAATGCTAGGAAATCTATTTAAAGCTATTATGAACCAAGTTCAAAAGATCATGGCATTTTGCAAGCAATAAGAACTAAGTGGAGAAAAAGGTTTGTGATTTAGAATGTAAGGTCTGAGTCACTTCTCATTTTAGACTTTCGTCTGTTTGTGAAGTTAGGAAGACATTTAATTAATGTTATTGATATTATTTGTCTAATGCTGTAATACTTTAGAGAACAACATATTTCTTTATGAGAAATTCAAATTTATCCAATATCTAAAATCTGTTTATTTTGAACTAATAAATCAAGAAATATTGAGGGAATCAACTTAAGATACTGATTATTTCTAGTATGGTATAGGCTCAGTAAAAATGCAAAAGTTCCAAATATCCATATTTGTTTTAACTGTGGAAAAACAGATTCTGCTATACATAGGCTAATCATTAAAGTCTAAAGTATTTTTTAGGCCAGTGGGTTTCATTTGGACTGCAGGTTTTCCAGGGTGTGATGCTCATGTCAACAAGTTTTGCAAAGTCAAATTCCGTGTAAGTTAACCTGCCTAAAACAAGATGAAGCTTCAGTCGATGGGGTTCTCTTGTGTGTTAAAGGTACTTTATTAAGACTGAGAACATCAATGTCTTTCCTAGTATATTCTTCCATGGAATACATAAGCAAAATGTGTCGTAGTAACTTTGCAGTGGAAAAAAGAAGGCATATATAATGATTTTTTTCCTCGCTTGAAATATCAAGTGATTATTCCAGTACATCTCAAGAAAGGCACATTCGCTATTAGAATAAAAGTTTTGAAAGTGATAATTCTCAAACAAAAAGAACCAGTTTTGCTTTTTAGAGCCCTCTGACCTTATTAGATCAAATGTAAGTGTGATCGTTGATGTGTTGTTGTTGGATTTACTACCTCAGTCATTCTCCTCTGTGGGATTTTGGCTTTGACATTTACTTTGGCTCTGATTGCAGTGAATGTTTTCAGACTTGACACCAATTTCAACATTGGAAGAAGGTTGTCAGTAAACCGGTCAATTAATCTTTTCGAGCCTGTAGTTGAGAGAGCATTAAGCTAATATTTTAGACTCTACAAACCCAGCAGCTGTGTGCTGCTGGTACCCCTTGCTCTATATTTTTACACCTCAGATTTCGATTAATATTTTGTGTAATTATCTCTGTTATATCATGGCCTATGAAATGCTGTGTCAAGTGCTATTTGTCCTATTTGAAATGGGTTTTTTTTATCATAAAATGCTGTGATCTATAAGATATGATGGTCATAAACCTTAAACAAAATTTAGATGATTTCTTTTAATCGATGTATTTCCTCGCTTATATCAGTAGTACGCATAAGACTACCTATCTTAATGTTACGTGTATGTGTTATTCTTTGTGTGTCTGTGTCTGTATGTTTGGGAAAGATGGATAATTAAGGGAGCCTGTTGTCTGAGAATCTATTTTAATCATATGCAACTGAATTTATGTCCAGTAGTTGTGATTGAAAAATATTACAGACAATCATCATAGCATACATTTTAATAACATAAACAGTTTTACCAAGAATCTTTGCAATTTAAATTGAACAGCAATTGCTTCTTTATTACATTTGAGAAAAGGGGAAGATGTGTCATTATGACATCGTTTTTTCCTGTTGAACTTCAAAATGAGGGCCTTGAGCATCTGGTTAGCCTATAATTGAGTAAGTGGACAACAAGTAATGCATTCAACTCAAATTGATTTTATTTATTTGCTTATTCACATTTTGTTAATAGATTTTGCTCAGCAATTAATTCTCATATTGGTGTTTAGCTGGGAAACTACTGTGTGCTCTTCAGATTAATCTGTCACGATCCGCCTGTTCCAACGTGGTCACTGTGTTCTGAGATAATTATTTAACCTGGACATAGTTTAAACACCTATCAGAGCAGAGACCTTCAAAATTCTGAAACATATCCTACATAAAGTACAGCATCTCATTTGTTATGAGGGCGAGAGAGGAAACATGTTTGGTTACAGATTGCATCTTCACTTTTGCGCTCAAATTTGATGAAGTTTTTAGTAAAGTACTGTATTAGTTTCAGTGTTTAGGCGACATTCTAGATGCTCTCAGATGTTCAAGACTGACAATTTAAATCTTAACAGGAATATGTTGTTTGTCTGATAATGGCAAAGAAGCCTATCTTTATTTAAAAAGGAATACAATTCCCCAAATATCTTATTTTCCTCAGTATCAAATTGACATAGATGTTGCAGTCTTCTTTTTGTATTCATAAGTATTTCATTTTTTTATCTTTCCACTTTAGTCATGAGCCAATGACTCTGGGTTGCTGGGCTGAATAATCTTCCAAAAGGCTTTTTTGAAATTGAACCATGATACCACAAGCATTTTGACAAAATGTCCCACTAACAATGTGGGGAACTAGGTAAGGACTGTCTTCTCTCTTGAGAATATGTTCTCCAGAAATCGCTTCAATGGACAACATGGAGCAGGTGTTACCCCTAAAGGAGGAGCAAAGTCAAAAGTTCATTCACCAAAAAAGAGGGCTCCAAATCCCAGAGTAGCACTGGTTATTCGTAGTAAAATACATCGACTACTGCAAGGGTCTGCAGATCACCATGTCCCAGATTCCCACCTCTATTATTCTGGTATTGAAGATGAAGAGGAGGGAGAGATACGGGAGAGCAGAAAGGAGGACAGGAGCTTATATCCAAAGGTCAGCCCAAGGTCTGAAGCTTTATCTCCGAAAGTTTCAAACATGAAAAGGCGTGGAGTTTCATCTGGGCCGCCATTTGTTGGAGAAGTGGAGCTAAACAGAGAAGGATGTATAAGAATACCCTGCACTTTACAGCATAAAAGCCACAGATCCTCAGCGAATATGAAACGAATATCATTTGAGAGTGGACTTCGGGACACCCCTGAGCAGATGCAACCAGTCGCACACTATGCTCCAATTGGCCCAGACATGAATGGAACTAAATTTGCATCCGCAACTCGAAGTGATTTTGCTTCACCTCGTATTCGGCCAAAGAGACCATATTCTACTGGTGACTGTGTGGACTACAACTTCAACAGAGCCCTACCAGATACACTTCTGGAGGAAGACGAAGATCAAGAGGAGGCCTCAAGTGCAATCATCGAGCATATTCTAAAAGAATTGAGGGGAATCAACAAGATCCAGGAAGAAATCTCTGATCTAAGAGATTACCTGACATCAGTGCGAGGATCTGTTGAGGAGGTATCGTCCTGTGTAGATGCTGTATTGTTGGAGATTGAGGGCATTCGTTCAAGCAACAAAGCTGGCTCAGAGATGCATGCAAGTACTTGGTCGGGAATTGGGTGCAAAGATGGACAGTCCCCACGAAGAAGACCTGTTAGTGCTTATGGCAGTTTAGGGAGTGCAGTACCAAAGTCAGATTCCAACTGTTTCTCTTCAAAAGGCAATGAGTACCATAGCTTCCACGGAGAACTACTATTACCCAGGGCAGAAGAGTCTAATGTGTCCCCAATTACGGAATCGGTGGATCATCAGGTACTGGATGAACCAGAAGATGCCTCTGGCTATAGTTCAGATATCCCAGAAGGTGCTATTGCCAGAAAACTGAGCATTGATTACATTGAACGGCAAGATGTCCAAGATTGCGTAAGCACTAGTTCTTTGTCCTCTGGTCATAGTTTTAAGTCAGACTCTGACTTAGAGGGACCATCATCTAGTCATGGAAGAAAGCAGCAAAGAGCTGGGGATGTGGAGGAAACCTGGACTGTGCCACCACACAGCGTCAACAGGGAATTATTGTGGCATGGTGGAACTGCCTACCTCAGGGACAGAGGCCAGGAAGGGCATAATAGAGAAAGTGCTCTTTGCTGTGACGGAGCTGGAAGCTGGGATCACTACAGTGGCGCAGGAGGATATGATACATTGGTACCAAGCCCCACAGAATGCTCAGAACATCTCTCTTTTTACTCTGGAAAGCATTACACATCACCTGCCAGTACTTCGAGCCGGGAGGAATGGCAATCACGGATGAGACGGCCTCAAAGCCTGTCAAGGATTCATGATCGAACAAAAACCAACACCAGAAATTCCACCATCGGATACGAATGTGCTGCTGATTCTTCTTATCATCAAAGTTCTGGTTACCATTCAGCTGAGGGGCATGATGGAGAGCCAGAGGAATGTGACTTTGAGCAAACAAATGACCTGAGCTACACAACAAACTGTGACACTGTTTTAGCCCTTGAAGAGTCTTCAGCAGTTACTTGGACTGAAGCATCCCTAAGTACCACCAGAGGTGATGATGATAGGCCTTGTTTTCAAAAGACTGAGGCCAGTGGCCAAAGTTTCAGAAACCAAACCCCTCACCCATGTGGGGTAGATGCACAGTCTGCAGGTTTTAATGTTAAACGCATTGGACGAGTTGTTCTTGATTTTAGCTCTGCCTTACGAGGTGCATTGCGCAAACTTGAAGTCCCTGGAGCAACGAATCCTGGAGAAGAAATTAACTTTGAAATATCAATGCCTTCTGACCTGCCTACCACTGAGTTGTCTTCAAAGCCTTCATACTCTGTGGCAGACATTGAACAAACCTTACATGAAACCCAAAGAGGTATTGTGGTTGATAGTGGTAATGCTATTGAACTGACCAAAAACAATACCACTGATAAATCATTCTCTGTGGAGCCTATGCTTGAAGAAACCAACAACAGCCTTACAAAGGATTTAACAGCAGCTTACCAACATTCTCTTTATTCTGAAAAGATCCCTCCAAGCCTGGAGGAGCATACCGTCTGGCCAGACCCAGTCCTCAGTAGCACTGCTGTATCTGATGGACTAGAAAAGAAACCTGCTGAAAGCCCAGTGAAAGAATCTGTTGAAGGTCCTGCAGATGTGAGTGTTAAGGCTCAGCTTTCACAACGCACCACTGCAGAATCCTTGTCAGCCTCTGTCTTGGCCAATGAATCTGCATTAAAAGAGGAACAGGGACAGACTGAGGTGCCACAACAACCCAGCACAGACATTGCTGTAACCCCAGAAGGCAGTCCAGAGGGAAATGCAGAAGAGCTATCCATAGAGATGAGTCAGATGGATGAACGCAAGCTGAAGTGTCTGAGGACCTTCCAACAGATTCTTCGAGAAAAGAGGGAGACCAGGCGCAACCTTGCCAGTATAACCATGTCCACCTTCTCTCAGGAGGACTTTGAACCAGGTAGTCGTGACTTTACGTTAGGTTGGGATCATCTGTTGTTTAATTTTGTACCTTTTGTCTTTACTATTACTGGGTAATTTTGAGTCTTGGATTTAAATAGAGATACAGTCAATTTATAGAACACATTTGGTCATTTATTCTTATCTTTCTGTGAACACTAAAAGGTTAATGATTTAACTTTTTGTTATCACAAGTATTGGCCTGCTTTCTCAAAAAAAAGTCTCTTGCTATTGCAGAAACTCTTTGATCTGTCAGTTGCTGTGTCATTTACGCTGATAAATGAACAACCACTGGTATCCCCCTTTGAGGATGTTCATACATAAGCCCTTCTACCAAAGTTCTCTTGGGTGTCTACTGTGCCAAATGGCTCTGGAATTATAATTTTGTACCCCAAGTGAGTAATATATCACCTGAGTGGCAGGTGATATATTACTCATTTGGAGTACAAAATCCCTTAATTCTCTAAAGGCATCAACAGTATCCATTTACTGAATTAGAAATCATTAATTATCTCCTTGGAAGGCGACCCTGACATTAAAGAGAAAGGATAGGAAAAATATTGAGAGTCATTTTCATGATAAATTACACATGTTAATGAAACATTTATGACTTCAGGCCCCATCTATCTGAAAACTCAGTGGTGATGCTGCTTTTAAACCCAAGCACTTACGATAAACTGAATAATCCAATGTAAAGCTTGTTATTACACATGATGAGTCAGACCAGTCCATGACTCTTTGTCTTTTCTGTCCATGTCTTTTCTCTCTCGTGCTGTTTTACAGATGGAAGTCAAGATGGAGATCAGGTTACTTCTCTTGTAGTTACTCGCATTGAAATGACAAGATTGTAAAAGAGATTCTTCTTTTTTTCTTTTTTTTTAAACAATTTTCTCTTTTATTTGGCCTTTTTTTCATGTCATATATATATACATAATATATCTATATATAGATATATATACAAATTTGCTTGGATATGTGACTTTATAGGAGACAGAAAAATTGATTTAAATCTCTTCCTTGACATGCAAAACGGAAACTCAACCAACACATTTCAGCCCCAGTGGTTTTGCCTTGGTTCTTTGCTTTTCACTCTCTTCTTTATCTCATGCTTGTGCATGCACCAGTTTTATTAAAAATACTGTCAACCATCAAACAGCTAAATGCATGATCTATGACTTTCTATTTCAGAGCGGAGATCAAGATGGTGACCCCAGCAAGCATCCATGGGTCAAGCCAGGGTCAGTAAAATCATTGTGTGTGTGTGTGTGTGTGTGTGTGTGTGTGTGTGTGTGTGTGTGTGTGTGTGTAAGTGAGAGAAGGTGCATTGTGTTTTTTATTTATTTTAATACAGTTTGGTACTTGTTGTGTGCAGAGGAAACAAGCCGTTTGGTATTGACAGCATGCCAGACCTCCGCAAGAGGAGGCCCATTCCCCTTGTTAGTGAACTGGTGAGTGCACACGTCAATATCTGCAATATCTGCCTTTCAGCTTTTTAAGATTGACTTTGACTTTAACTTGACTTTTTCTTTTCCTTTGAATAAATCTGGTCAAACTAAACTTGAATATAGGCTTGAACCAAATGAAAAATATCTGTCAATACTAGCCGGAACAACAGGAGTAGCCAAAGCTGAAATTAATCATCCATCTCTTACTTTGACATAAACCAAGTGAATTAAAAGCTTAAACATTTAAGTACAGGGTTAGCTGTAAACTAGCGCCATCCTAATTCCTTGTCAGAGGAGATCATCCCTCCAGTCGATCTCATGATGACTAGTTTGTAGGTGTAGAATATGTGCAGGGTTAGGGTTAGTAATTGTGTTATTCGTTGGGAAGTTTTGTGTTATCACAATTATATCCCACATTTTGGGATTTTCATTTTAGTTTTACACTTCATTTTATTTTCCCCATTTGTTTTATACACCCATGACTAAATATAAATGGGGTGGGCCATTTGTGGTACATAGTACTTTGTCTTAATATTTGTTTATCTTTGCTGTTCACTGCATTCTCAGTAACTGATTTATTTATGGTTCTCAGCTCTAATTGCCTGTTAATGGCCTGTCTTGCTGCACCACTGGAAGTTGCACAGAGATATCTACAAGGCAGGATGATGCTGCATAGATCTGTAAACATAACAATCATCCTTTCTGATCCTTTAAAATTGATTACGTGCAGCCATGAAACAGGATGAATAAACAAAATTCACTTGCACAGCAGCACCAGCTGTGTGACGACTTAGTTACAAACACTGAAAAGTTGGCTTGAAGTTTAAAGCTGGAGAAAACTTGTCTGTTCATCTCTAAATTTTTCTTTCCTTTTGTTTTCTGTTTTTGCATGTTTCGTCGCTCCTTTTCTCGGCCCTCAGGCTATGGTGAGTAAAAAAACAATTCTTTACCATTTCTGAGATAGGCCTTCAATTCGATGAGGGCTCTGACTGTAACAAAACACTTTGTTCAGTGTGGGGTTGTCTTCTGTGACTTTAGTAAAATTTGGTTAAAGCTTGCATAAAAATCTGCAAACTGTCTGCAAATTTGTGCGTGAAAATGTTCCGCAAAATGTAGAAATAATAATTTTCTTTTCAGAATCAGAATCAAGTTTATTGCCAAGTAGGTTTGCACTTACAAGGAATTTGACTTTGTGTTGTTGGTGCAGACTGTGAATACTTCAGCTTTCCCTCGTGTGATTATTAACCAGAGAGCAAAGGGTTTTTACAGTTTTTAAATATAACGTTTGTTTCTCTGCAAAAGCAAATGCTGATAAATGTTGCTTTCTCTCCTTAGACTAAGACGCACCATGACATTTTATTTCAAGCTGAGACATGCATTCACAGGTTAACTGTTATCTGAGTGGTTAAAGCTGTGAATATTCAGTCGCTGAAACCTCAGAAACTGGACTTGTACTTCAGATGCACAGTTCAGATGAGATTGAAATTATTGGAATTTAATTGCAAATACTCCAAATCTGCTAATAAAATCAAGAAAAATAGTTAGTACAAAACTCTGATTTTGATGTACTGATAGCATTGATCAAAATCTAAAGCGTCAAATGTCGATGGTCAGGTGATAGCATGCCTTCTTCTGTGTAGCTATCAGAACGTATCAGAAGAAGAAAAATGTTCAAACATTTCCCAGTGACCCTAAGCTTGAGAGATCAGCACTTTAGATTCACTTAGTATGTTCAGAAATATATTTCAGTCAGGAAATTGGCCATTTTTAGCAAATTATTCTGCACTTATGTTTGACAGAAAAGGCTGTGCTGTTTGAGGGAGAAGTAGAGGTGAAAGAAGTTAGGAGCTCAACAATTTAACCAAGAAAGACGATTTTCTTAATCGAGATATATGAACATAGCCTCTACTTCAATCAGTTGCACCAAAAATAGTAGTGGCTGCAGAAAATGAGTGACACAACGAATATACCAGATTACAGAATATTGTTGGAAATAGTCAGTGCCAGTCTGCCAATGTAAGAACCTAACTACATCTCTGTTAGATCTAAAGAATCTATATATTATTATCTATTATTATATTTATGTGGCTGTTTAAAACCCTTGTCAGCAGCAGACCCAATCACAGAGGAGATGGATGTGTCTATTCACTGTGCAGTTCATATTAAATGGTTTGACAGTCAGAAAGACAAGTGAAGAACTGCTCCTGTTAGTGAAAAATAGAGATGTGCCTGAAGGTGTTAAGATAGACATATGTTGCTTCCCACAACCCAGAAATCTTCACTTTATATCCTGATTCATTTTGACAATGTATTTTATAGCCCATTTCTGAGCGACTAACATCGTACCGATATCACAGTTGGAACATAATGTGGAATTCCTTTCTCGTATGTAATTTGATTTTTTTTTCTCTTTAATGACAAAGTCAACCAAATACAGCCCCTAAACTATAAAAAAAAATTATTCATTGCACTTCGTTAATGTAATATTTCTAAGGAAAGTGAAGAAATATGTTGCAAGCTCATGAATCATAAAGTACTCTTGCAAACACAACCTATAATCTGTTTAATTTAATGATGAACTATTTGGGATTCTAATAAAAACTGTGTGTGTTTAAAAGAAGTTCCTAAGGTGTTGTTGCACCATAAAAAACTAAATTTGAATTTCAGTATTTTCCTCATGTTAATAAGACAGAGATGGAGAAAGGCTGAACAAATCCTGTTCAAAAACTCCGCTGCAGCACGTCCATACTGACACTCCCATACACATTCCCTGATCTACATATGCAAAGCAAAACAGAGTGCTACAAAGGCAACCCTGTCAGTGATTAAATTAGCTCGACACTTGAGCCCTATGACAGTCTTCAAATCCAAAGTATTCAAATCCAGAGCCAAAATAAAAGAAAAGAATCATTCCTATTCACAATATATAGAGAAAATCCTCAGAGCATTGGTAATACATTCATGTTTTTGTGAAAAAGAAATTAAACACAAAAGGCTTATTAATGTGTTTTTGTGTGATACTAAGTTTCTACAACCTTCAAAGTGGAAAGAGCCAAACGTCAGACAAGATTCCCTGAATTTTGTTCAGCTGGAACAGCCTTTCCTTTTCTTTTTTTACTTTAATTGTTTTTCTCTGTGTGGCTGAATAACTGATTATTTTCTTTTGTTTCTAGACTATGATACAGTCCAGGAAAGCTGGACTCGCCCACACACTAGCCACACGGACCTCCCTGAAAGATGAAGAGCTTGTAAGTAGCATACGCCAAACACAAACCAATTAAAAATGAAGCTATATTTCTATTTGTAACTCACAGGACTATTAGCTGTCACCTCAATGCCAGCTGATGGATTTTTTCCTTCCAGTTTTTCCTCTTTTTGTCATATCCTGTAACCATATTGTTAATCTGTTTGCTGGAGATCCAGAATACTTTGGTCTGCCAGTTCTGCTGAGTCGGCTTCAGGCAGCTTCTGGTGTGATGGATCTATAAGAAACAAGATTAGTATTCATGGTTGCTATAGATTCCTTTCTGCACTGTAATTTGCCAAGTTGTAATGATGATTACATTATATAGAAGAAACATTAATAATTCAAGTGCATAAAGCAAGTCAAGTAATGTACCAGACAACACTATAAAGCGGTGAAAAATAGCCGGTATAGGCTTCTTACACAAGTACAATGCAGAATATGTATAAGATTGTGCATTATCAGCTATTAGTCAATATACTAAAAAAGCATATTAACAGGAACAGATATTGAATGTCATTTTTCTAATAGTAAGTCATAATCAAAGACTACACAGCTGTTCTCAAATTGAAAATCTGTGGGGGGAAAAAAAAAGAAAAGAATGTAAATTAATTTCTCAGATAAATGCCATTAGTCTTCCATCATTATAACACCACTGGCACTAAATATAGTAAAAGAATTGTAAACTATTGCAATAAAATCCAGAAAATTCAAGATGCAAGTTGGTGACAAAGGCAGCTCAATCAATAAGACTCATAGAGGAGATGATAAATAAGAGAAATGTAACAATAGTAATGCCCCCCATAAACATTCTGTTTACCAAATCAAACTGATGTTTGCTCATCCTGTGAAGATGAGTTCACCTCCTCCCACTCTCCTCCTACACTGGACAACTTTAGAATTTAGTTCATCAGATAGGAGGCCAAGAATTACTTTAGAATGAATATTACACATCATCAAATTTCTATGAAATATCAGTGGATGTCAGATTAAAATGACCCTTTAAGTACGACAACTGAAAGTTTCTACAAAGAACAATATTCTATACAATTTAGATCCTGACTCATCGTAGTGTTGTTGTTGTTTCATCATCATGTTTCTGGCCTTTCACTGCACCAGCTTTTATTCCGTCTTGGTTGTAATTTCACGTCAGTCAGTCATTTTGTCATTCTCTGCCTTGCACTCCTGTAACGACTACTCATGGATGGTTTTATTGATCCTTTTTTGACCAGTCGTTCTTTTTAAGCTCTCTTGAATTTTACAGAGATAACGTCTTTTAAAAGGCCTCTAACATTTCTGTCTTGCACTAACGACCTCTGGTTTCTGTGCGTTTTGCTTTTTTTCTTTTTTTTTCTCCAACAGAAAAACCATGTGTACAAGAAGACCTTGCAAGCTCTTATCTACCCCATCTCCTGCACCACACCCCACAATTTTGAGGTGTGGACGGCCACCACACCCACCTATTGTTACGAGTGTGAAGGTCTGCTGTGGGGCATCGCCCGGCAGGGCATGCGCTGTGCAGAGTGCGGGGTCAAAGTTCATGAGAAATGCCAAGAGTTGCTGAACGCTGACTGCCTGCAGAGTGAGTGAAGTTACTGAACTGTCTGATGGTTTATGATCTACTTCTGACCCAAAAAAGACAAACTTTTTGTAGCTTTGCATACATTAGTGCTTAATGTGAAAATTATCTTGCCATCCTCAGGAGCAGCTGAGAAGAGCTCCAAGACGGGGGCAGAGGACCGGACGCAGCACATCATCATGGCTATGAAGGACAGGATGAAGATCCGTGAGAGAAACAAGCCGGAGTTCTTTGAAGAAATCCGGAAATTGTTCAATGTTTCCAAGATGATCCACGGTCAACACATGAAGAGCATCAAGCAGAGTGTCCTGGATGGCACCTCCAAGTGGTCAGCCAAGATCACCATCACAGGTATGTCCTTTCAGTTTCGAATTATTGCTTCTTTAAATACTTCTTTTGGAACTTTTATCTTTTGAAAAAATGTTCTGCTAAGCTCATATGTTCTGTCATGCAGATCTTGTTTAAAATTCCAACGCTGATAAACTTAAAACATTCATACAGCTATCCACGTGTCGTAGCAGTGTATGTATGGTACTGAAATAAACACTAAGGTGTGGTTTAGCTCCAGATTACTGTTTTCGGTCCCCATTGTTAAACTATGTTAGCTTAAGAGGCTTAAAATGCTAATTTGAGGCTAGGCTAATTTAGCTTGTTGCTTTTGTGATTGCTGGTTTGGTGTTAGATTGATATTAGTTTTATTGTTAATACTAATAAATGCTCATTTAGAGCTAGGTTAATGTTCAAATGCTCTGTACTAAATTTCTTAGTACAGAGCTCTGGCTGTAGACATTTTAACAATGAAATTAAGTCATTTGGTGAGTAATTAGGGAACCTGTAAAGACTTAAAAATCCTAACAGGATTATTTTCAGCTCAAGTGACTCTAAACAAGATGGCAGATACTGTATGCGGGTAATGCTGGATAATGTTAAAAACACCTACATAGAATTTTAGTTAACAACAGTGTTGCTCCATCTTACAAGAGAAGCAAGCAGCCAGGTCAGAGAAAACAGTCGACTTAGCTCTAAGACAAAATGAGAAAGAAAAAGCCCAGAACAGATCACCTTACCTACCGCAGCATTTTAAAGATGCAACCTGGTCAATTTACATACATGCAATTACCAACTTTTAAAAAAATACTAGGGCACTAATAATGCAGTCAAAAAGACTGTTCCAGTGCAATAAGTCTCAGCGTTTGGAAGGCTTTGATGATCAGTTCTTCTTTTAATCTGTATTGCACTTGTTGAAGTGTTGTTATTCTGCTAAATAGTTTGTCATCTCTTAGAAAACTATTAAAAAATGGTGATGACTTATCCGGCATTCTTGAGCTTATACTAAATTTTGTGTACAACAAAACCCTTTTAGGCCTTTTCACACATGACTTTCGTCGGGCCTCATGGGCTTTGTTGTGCAATGGCGTCATGTGTGAAAGTGCAGAGGCAACATGGGATGTTAAAGTTGATCCACTGCTGATACGCCGCTGAGCTGTCACGGAAAGTAATAACGAGGGCAAAAGGGGCATCGCACCACTCTTACTGACAACGCTGTTGGAACTTGATTAACGAACACAGGGTTAAGATATTAGTTGGCACGAGTTTGTTGTTGAAGTTGGATAGTTTTAAAGTGGAGTGAATATGTTGTGCATAACTGAGGTCTTTGCCAGTGCAGTAAAGAAAATATGCTCTCCTTTCCTGATTTCTCATTACTGAAGTGCAGGCAAGTTTAGCATTTTCCTTATTTCATAAAACGCATATACCACCATGACAATTTCATTTGAATACATGTTCAAAAACACAAGTTCAATATCAAGCTAATAATGATGTCATTCTATGAGAAGTGAAGAACATGTATCATAAGTTTGTCTAAAATACAGTAAAAACAAATCACATCCAAGGCATACTTTATTTCCTGAGAGTACATCGTTCCTTTTCTCTGTTAGTACTAATGCCCCTCACAGGTGTCCAGAAGGCTTGTTGTAGCAGGATACTGTGTTTCAAGCTTTATATGATGGATATAACACTCATATCTCTGTGCGAATTGATTCTACTGTTTTTCTTTTCTCACAGAGGTCTTTACACACTCGGCCTGGCCTCCTAAGTGCATGTTTCTTATGCATGAATAACCAAAAATGATTCAGGTTCTGCAATGCCACACCTAACTGATAAAGGAGACTTCACTGTACATACAGTATATTTTAGAACTGTGTAACTGTAGGTGAAAGTTGGAGAAAGAAAAACAGTTAGGATGCACCATCAAATCCCAGAGGTGTGTCTGAAAAGCTTGCACAGTTGTCATCAACACCTCCGTGCAGCTGTGAGTTTTTTGGAACAGTGAGTATAAGAGTTCCCCTCAGATTAATCCCAAAGAAAGGTTTTATTTATTTCTTATTCATGAAAGTCTCTTCTGTCAGTTCACCGTCTGTTCCGACCTGTGGGGAAACTTAAACACTTGTTCTCCTGGCTTCGCCAATTAAAACCGACCAGCATCCTCAAAACTCCACCTCCTTTTCCCCCACAGTATCAGGACTGCTGCTGTTACTAAAGCAACCAGACACATCACACCACATAGGGAAAGCAGAGTTGCCATGGCAGCCATCACACCTTGTCTCTTCGATCACTGAAAGACAAACGCTCTAAACAGGCAGCTGAAATTCATTCATTATCAAACACAAATTGTTGCCATTCCCTTTTTTTCTGCTGATCCAGGTGGACAACATACTCCCAGATTCTAATGCTCATCTTTTGATCTGAGTTCATGCGCAATTTAAAGATTTTCAACAAAAGTAGTCAGTATAAATTTAGAGTTGATGCCTTAGCTAAAAACACCAAACGTCTCACTTCCTGTGTGCCTGCTTTGACCGTTTAAAAACAAAGTCTTATATTTTCTTAATTAAATAAAAAAATCCTGTTGTTTAGATATCATGTTCATGTATATTTTTTATCTTATAAGCAGTATTGACACGTTAAACATCTCTAAAACACATCTTATATATCAGAAACACAATCAGATTTATTTTGAACTCAAACCCAGTTTTGTAAAGCAGTGATGGACTGACATGAGAAGCTCTTTGGAGTCCATTGAAGTCCTTATTTCATAGGGATTATTTTTGCAAATTATTGCTCAAAGCACCTCTTTGCACAAATGTCATGCAACCAAGCACTGTCAGTCACTCTGACACTGATGGAACAAATACAGGAACAGATGTGTATTTGGCATATTGTAGAATTTTAAACACACAGCAAAATGTCTGCTTAAACATTCGTTGTTTTCATCTCACAAAAAAAAGGAACTCGCTTACTATATACAGTATGCATGAGTTAAAGAACTCAAGTGTGTTTTATGTTTGGGTGAATACAAACAATCCCATCATCTCTTTAGCTAAACCTTTTCACAGAGTAAGGTTCAGAGATTTTAGATTTAGGTGGAAATACTTTTTTCACTTAATTTCACTTAATGTGCTATCTTTAGAGGTGTTTGTAGGTAGTCGCAGCCAAGCTGCCTTCTATTCCCAGCACAGCTTTTCTTGAGCTAGGCAGTTGCTGGCTGTGACTTTATACTTATGGAACAAAAATTAAATTCATTTAAATGTCCTTGTCTGACATGCAGACAGAATAATGCTGTTTACTGCACAGAGGAAAATGTTGGAAATAGATCAGACTCTAGTTTAGACCAGACTGTCTACTTTAAAGTCTCACTCTGTCAATATTTTTTTTTTCCCACAATCTGAAAAATTTAACCCCTTAACGCCTATTATCGCATATATGCTACAAACCGTTTGACTCAATCAACCAGCTGAGATAGCATCTTTATTCCCCCAATGCCGGTTAGTCCATATTCACTACGGACCTATGAATCTTTACATAAATAAATATGTAAAAAAAAAAAAAGGGTGAAGAAAAAAACATTGTTTTTTCACTGTTATATTATATATACTGTATTATATTATTTATTATTATATATTATATTATATTATATTATATATAATATTATATATTATTTATACTGTGTTGTGTTATCTTATTATTGACCATTATGCCTGGTGTTGCAAATAAGCAACATACCAAATTACAAACCAACACATACCAAATTTACTCCAAATTGACCAGGAAGCCTGTTGTCGCAAATTTGCAACATACCAAAATTTCTATTTATTTTTTGTGCAAAAGTGAAATTAATAATCTCAGCATTATTTACCATCTACTTAAAGGCTAAAACACACACAAAACATTTTTTTTATATACAGCTATATAAATTCAGGCGTTAAGGGGTTAACAAGTTGATTTTACTTAAAGGAAAAGTATGCAAACTTTAGTGAGTACATTAACCTGTGCAGAACTTAAAATAGCTTGATAAATCTGTGTACGTTTGCACAAATAAGCTATAATGTCCATGCAAATTAAAGATAATACATTATGAAAATGTTCATTTTAGATGCACGGGATGATCCTAAACTGACTTTACTTACGTTAATTGATGAGCTTTAATTGTTCTACCGCCAGCTTTACGCTGCAAACGTAGCATGTGCTGTACTGGACTACTGTGTTTTGGCTGCATATTTGTATCCACACGGTGCAGCGACTGCCTGCACACTTGTCTTTTTAAACAGAGAAATGCCTCTGGTAATGGCCATAAATACAGAGTTGTGTAATCCATGGTTGATATGACTTTAAAAGTGAAGGCATTAAAGTTGCCTGGTTACAACCTGAGAGCAGTCACTGAAAAGCACTTATGATCACCATGAATCATCAAAACAAGAAAGCTGTATTTTTAATGCCTGTGACATGTTGCCTACACAGTGAAAGTAAAGTGAAAGTTTTTTTCTGATACGAGGTCAAAAGGATGACTAAATGATGTTTTTTCTCATTTATTTTGCTGAGTTATTTCCTCCCACCTAAAGAATATTTTTCACACGTACTGAATACTAGAAGTCAGGCAGCTGTTGCCAGGCAAGATAATCAGTATTAATGTCATATGCTTTATTTAAATTCTTATAAAAATGTTATTCTTTTGTTTATTAAAGTATTTAAAACCTTTAAAAAAAAGAAAAACTAAAGAAGAGATAGTTACAGATAGTTGTAAAGAAAATTATGTTGTTATTATAGGGAAAGAACTATGACATAGTTTTTTCAGAATTTTTGAATTCTCACTTAAAAGATTATAAAATCATCAATCAACCCTCCAAAATTGACTTAATAAAATAAACTAAAATAACTGTAGTTATAAGGAAGCCACCAAAGGAATAGAAGTACAAAGTTGGATCAAATTAATTATTTTTATCACCTGGAGTACTGATCTCCTTCATCCCCACAACCACCACCCTCACATGCTCTTCATTTTAAAAATATGACATGAGCTAAAAATATTCCAGCTTTGGTTAGAATCTGTAACTAGTGAGAGCTGCTATTTGGTGCATATCTCTCACTTGCCTTCTCACCTGGATTAAAGTGGCAGTGAGGAATTAATTTGTCCTCGACTGAATCACCTTTACTGGCACCTCTTATGGACATGTTTGTAGACACAGCACATAACCTTCATGCATCTAAATAGTCTCTGTCACTTGACTGGTGGCAAACCAGGCAGAGTATCTAAAAAAACTGCTTTGTTGCTGTGTTAATATCACATATAAATACAGTCTGCAAAAAAGAAATTAAAATTGCATCAAACTGCTTTTTGAATGCAGGTGCATTGATTTTATTCATTCTCTATTGTCAGTTGAAACTGTTGAAAAACAGACCATGTAATAGCTCCACGGCTCTTTAAAGTCTCTTTGTACTACTTGTTGCACAGAGCCTTAGTTAACAGTGCTTATTAAAGTAATATATCGATAAAAGCCAGTATCCAGCATCTGCCTGTGAGTCAGTATAGTGTTACAAGGCTTTGCATAACTGTGTGGGTGTTTTGAGGTGTGTGTGTGAATGGAAAAAAAACAAAGATCGTAATAAGGAGTAGGTGTTTGTTTTTCTTATGCAATTTTCAGTCCCTCTCTGCTTGTGTGTGTTTTTGTCTTATCAGTTGTCAGTGCGCAGGGTCTCCAGGCCAAGGATAGGACCGGCTCCAGTGATCCTTATGTCACCATACAAGTAGGCAAGACCAAGAAGAGAACAAAAACCATCTATGGCAACCTGAACCCAGTCTGGGAGGAAAAGTTCAGCTTGTAAGTGTCTGACAACATGCATGAAGAACAGCATCACTTTCACTATGACCACCTTTCACACCCAAATCCACATGGGTGATTTCACTTGGTTCAAGTTTCTCTCACAGCTGTCACTTTGTTGTGATTCTCCTGTTAGTTTCGTTGCACCTGATTACACCACATCATATTTATTGATACGTGCAGCCCATTGAAACACATTTGAAGGTGTGTAGGGACTTAAAAGGAAACTAGAAATACCACAATGTGCTTTGAGAAAGTTAAACTCTTTAGTTATTGGACGTGTTTGAAACTACCACATAAAAAATACCATCAAATTCAGGCAGGAAAACCTCAAAATTTAAATTTTAAGGCCAAATTTAAGGCCAAACTGAGCAACTTTGGGGTCTATATATGGGAGAGACATGGGAGAGCTCTTATATGCTAATATCTGCACCAGTGGAAGAGGTCAAAAGTCCAGCAATACATGAAATACATATGGAACTACTTTTTTTTTGACAACACCTTTCAGCTTGTGGCCATTCATCAGGATCATCATAAAACATCTGACAACCAGCATTTGAATAAGAACAGTACAAAACAAAAGATAAAAAATATATATATAATGTATATATATATTTATATATATATATATCCCCATGAGGAAGCCATGGAGTGATTCCAGCAAAAAGAACATTTTTACCACTGCCCAATCAAAAGTGTAAGGCAACATTTTAAATAGTTTTGAGCACTTGTTGAATTACATCTCGGCATGCTCCCCTTCCATCTTAACCAGTCTGCTCCCACAGCAGTCCCACATTGGATGAAGCGACACCAGAACCTACCTACTTATCTCCTGTCTCCACAGTGAGTGCCACAACTCATCCGACCGTATCAAGCTGCGAGTTTGGGACGAGGACGATGACATCAAGTCGCGAGTGAAGCAGCGTCTAAAGAGAGAGTCTGATGATTTTCTGGGTCAGAGCATCATTGAGGTTCGAACGCTGAGCGGAGAGATGGACGTTTGGTACAACCTTGGTATGTACTCGCTCAGAACCACGACAATATGGGAAACATGACGTGTGCGATATTTTTCTGTGCGTGTTGGTGGACGATGTTTTTTTACACTGTGTGTCGATGCTTCTCATCAGCAAAGCAGCTGCAGAAGCTCTTAGTCGTCGTCTTCGTTCCAGAGTTCAACTTGAGTTCGCTCTAAGTATCATTTCGGAGTAATTGAGTGTGTATTTGTGTGTGTCTCCACTTGCAGAAAAGAGAACAGACAAATCAGCGGTGTCTGGTGCCATTCGCCTTCAGATCAGTGTTGAGATCGAGGGAGAGGAGAAGGTGGCTCCGTACCATGTACAGTACACGTGCCTTCATGAGGTAACACACAGTAATGAGTTAATTGTTACTATTATTAGAAAATAGTTAGAAAAATCCCAGTTTTTCAAGTTGACATTTTTGTGTCTGACCAACTATCCCAGAATAATCCATTTAAAACTGTAAAACAATACAATGTCACATTCGATTCATTAAAACCAGTAAATAAGTCTTTAACTTTGAAAAGTTTGTTTACTCAACCTCTTCCTGTGTAGAATATGTTTCACTTCTCGACGGATGTGGAGGGAGGCGGTATTGTGAAGATACCAGCTGCTCATGGAGACGACGCGTGGAAGGTCTACTTTGATGAGTTGCAGCAGGAAATTGTTGATGAGTTTGCCATGCGTTATGGCGTCGAGTCCATCTATCAGGCAATGACGTAAGTTAAGCTTTAAACTTGCGTGTTCTGAAAGAAATTCATCCGGTAGGCCCTGACGTTTGCTAATTGTGTAGATGTGTGGGTGAATTGAATTAGGAAATGCTTCAAATGAATGTTTATGAGCAGTATTTGTGGGCCTGTGCGTGTGTGAGGCGTTGGGGGGGGGGGTTGCCATGAACTATAAACAGCATGCAAATTAGTTTATCTCTTCTAATGAGAAAAGATGGCCTGTCACCTCAGATATTTCCCTGCGCTGTGATCAGGTCATTATAGGCAGGTGGAGAAAAAGACTCGATGAGCTCATGCACACACTCACATAGACACACAGGTTTAATTGTATTAATTTTTTGAATAAACGGTCGGATATGGTCTGAGTGTTTCTTTTGTGTGCCGTGTAAAGGGGCACATTTACATAAGGTAATCAGACTGGGAAGTACTGAGAGAATTGAAACTGTAAGCAGAAACGACCAGACTTTGTCCCTTTGGAAATTGGCAAATGAGCAACTCAATTACGCAGCCAAATGAAAGTGGTGATTGAAATACAAGGAAACAATGTACTCATTTTTTTACTTTGCTGAAAGCTCACTGAAGGTAACGGGTTCATTTAGTCTCTTTCACCGTTCTTGTTTTTTGTGAATCATGTCGGGCGTTCGGTAATTTACACTTTTTTGGTTTTGAATTGATCATTTGCATTTATTGGCACACAAATTCATACCCAATTATATGTTTTTGCGCAGAAGTTTACAATTAAACAACTTCTAACCTATCAAATATGGCTCAGGTGATTAAAGAAAACTGGCTAAATATTAAATCTTTTGTACTAAGCTGTCATACATTGGTATGGTTGCACCCAGCTGATTTCAGTGTGAGCTTGAGTCTGGCTGCTTTGCAAATAGAAATATTTATATGATATAATGTAATATAGGTTTCTTCCTGTTCATGAGAGAAATGTCTTTCTCTTCTGCTGCTTAATGTTCCACTGTGTTCAACTCCAATTGTGTCTGGCCTTTGTATGATGATGAGCAGGTGTAGTCCCACGAGAAACTTTTCAGACCCTCAGAGCTTAATTAGAACCCATTGGTACCTAATTAAATTCAGTCAAAACTGTGTACGGTCTGTATCAGGTTTAAACTGTCTGCCAGGGTAAAAACCAAGCCAAAAGGTAGAGAATTTTCCTTAGAATTCCTTAGAAGTCAGGATTTTATTAGGGCACACATCTGGAGAAGGATGCAAAGCCGCTTCTGGAGAATTTGTGTCCAAAAGCTCAAAATGTAAGAAGTTTGGAACCACCAGCAGACTTTCTGCATCTGGCTTTCCATCCAAAGTCTAAACAACGAATAAATGGTCACTAGAAATGAGATTCAGAATCTTTTTTTTTTTTTTTTTTTTGGTGCAACCTTACATAGGGACAGCCATTAGTGCAGCACTCCATGGGTAAGACCTTCACTGTGTAGTTACCAAAATTAAAGGCACTTAACAGCCCACTTGCTTGCAAAGAGCCACCTGAATGAACCTCAGACTCGAGAAGCAGAATCCTTTAATCTGATGGAACAAGATTGAACTGTTTGTTACAGTTTCCCAACAGAGTATTTGGACTCAGTGGTCCAGCATGGTGATGGCAGCTTCATGCACAGTGGATATTTTTTTCTGAGATTGTTGCTGAGAGATTTTTCTTGATAGAGGGAAAGATGGATGCAGAAAACTCAAGAGCAACCCAATTAAATTTCTAAGGCTAGGGCATCATTGACCCCATCATTGTCTTATTAACAGTTATTTTATTGTCATTTTTTGAAAGATAAATTGATTTTATGTTAAAATATGCCAGTACAGTTTACAAATTGCAGCATCTGTGCCCTGGTTTTATCTAGATTTTTTAATCTCCATTTATTTTGATTTGTTTCCCTCTAACTCTTCAATATTTTTTCTCTTTATCATCTCTATCAACTCATTTATCCCCCCATCCATCTTTTGTCCCTTCTTTTTGATCTTTGTAACCTCATATGTTTTATTTTTAACCCTTCTTTGCTCTGTCCTCACTCTTTTCCTCTCTCCTTTCACCAATCCTGACTCACCTTCCCTCTTGCCTATTTTCATCCAACCTGCTATTTTTAACGTACTTATTTTATACCTTCAATCTTTCCCCTCTTCCTTTTTTCTCTCTTTTCCACCACAGCCATTTCTCTTGCCTGTCCTCTAAGTACATGCTCTCAGGGATACCAGCAGTGATGAGCACCCTGCTGGCAAACATCAATGCCTTCTATGCCCACCCCACTGCCTCCACAAATGTCTCTGCTCCAGCCAGATTTGCAGCCTCCAACTTTGGGGTAAGTGACTTCCAGGCAAAATAAAATACACAAGTTTTGATTACGAAACAGATAATCAGTCTGTCAGCCAGTCAGAATATTGTTCAGAATGTACAACAGTCAAAAGCTGACTCTCAGGCTTACTTCAACATGTGTCTTTGGTGATCTAATCACTAATGGACAGCCTGAGGAAAAGGTGTGAACGCATTTAGGATGTGTTGAGATCCATCCGGAGGGGAACTGGGATGCATATGGCTATATTCTTTTTAAAAGTGTTAAGTCATCCTTGGCCTCATTGAAAACTCATCTCCTGAACTTGCAAACCTACATATACGGTGGCCAGCAAATTATTCAACCCCCATTGATTAGGATTCATCCCTATCAAAGCCAAGACCAGCTATTATAACATTGACATTTGTTCCAAAACTTTGCAACATGAATGCTTACTTAGACTCCACGTCACTCAAATATTGCCCCACTTCGTAAAACTTTTAGGATTTGATTCAGTTCCAAATCCTTCTCGTCTATAAGACCTTGAACAGTCTGGCTCAGAGGACGTCAGTGGACACCTCTTAGGTCTTTTGATCAAGTCCTACAATCTGTATATTCTGTTGACTTAGAACTCTAGGGGATTATGTGTTTGTTGTCCCGGATTCCAGGCTGTGGAACAGTCTTCCTCTGGGAGTCCGGTCAGTAAGCTGTCTTGGGTTTTTGAAATCTCTTTGAAATCTCTTTTCAAAGTGTGCGTTGGTTCAAGTTTTATTGTTGTTTCTTCTCGCACTTTTGATTCAATAGATGGAATCAAAGTAAAATATTCACTTACTTATATAAACAGGGACATAATAAAAGTGTCAATAGGGTGACATCACTTTGTTGAAGTACCTTGCAGAATAGTGGAAATTCTGAAGGATTTTTTTGCTAATGGCTTGTAAAAAGGCACTTTTATTTATTTTTCCAGTTTGTCTTTTAATGTTACAGGCTGTTTCCTTTCTGATATTTGTTTTTCTTTATTCACTGCATCTTTTATCAGACTGATGAAGCTTATTCCCTTTAAAACATTGACCATGAGATGTCATAGAAAGGCTGAGGATCTGTTTTATGCTTGGTGGCTAACAAGGAGACATCAAGATATTTGTCCTTCTAGGAGATAACATTGTTAGCACATGACTGCTTTTTGATATTTTTGTATTACTGATACTTTTATTGGTTTTCTCAAGGACTCAATAGAAAAGGGTCTTTTGATGTTGATTTGATTATACATGATTTTACAAATCAGTTCACAGAGGTGATACCTATCCATTCATCCATCCATTTTCTATAACCGCTTAATCCAACTCAGGGTCGCCGGGGGGACTAGCCTATCCCAGTTGTCATTGTGTAAGAGGCAGGTTTAGAGGAAGTTTATAAATTCAACTTCTGGCTAAGACGAGAAAAGAAAAGAGAAGGTGCAGTTGTGAAATGAACAAAATAACAGTTGTAAGCAGAGGCACGACTGAGATTTCATTTTTTAAATGATATTTTTTCAGTCTTCCACAAGTCTATCCATGAATATGATGCATAACGTCCAAGCAGGTGTACATTTATGCTTCTACAAGTCTTCATCATTAGGCGATGATATCTCAGCTGTCTGAGACCTTTGCAGGGACCCAGATTCAGCTTGCGGGCCTCTCAGGAACTGAGGATGGGAGACAATGACAGCTAGAGGCTGAACTTAATGGCTTAATGGATTTTTTGCCAACAGTCCCAATTTAAGTTCCCCTACTGGTTGCACTCTAATGATACATAAGGTTGCAGACAGAGTTCTCCTGCTGTGAAGGGTCAAAAGATGCAGACAGGCTTGAACTCACTATGAGCTGCAGTTGTGTCTGTTCATCATCTGGGTGTCAGCTTAGTGATAACCCCTTCAGGTCGATTGGTGTTGTAGAGAAAAGACCAGACTGATTGGACAATCTCAATCTGATGCCACTGTGTCTGAGATTTCCACAAATATCTTCTGTTGTTGCCCTTACCAGAGAACACCCTAACCCTAAACAAAATGTGGCGTGAGCAGTTGGTTGGTTGGTTAGTTAGTTTGTCTCTTCAGATTCAACTTAATTGACTCTTCTTTGCTGTATCTGAAGAACAGGAAACAGTTGTTTCATTAAGCTTTCTTTCCATCTTTGAGGATAGCGATCATCAGTTGTAGTGAAAAGGCTTGATGTTAATTAATGCAAGACATACAGATATTACAGGGAAAGTTTTTCTAAAATGCAACAAAAAGTTCAAACTGTAATTTGTCAATCTGTTTGAATTTTGGTGGATGCTCCTTTTATTTCAAATCCTGACGCCATCAATTAATCTGCTGAAAGCACAATCTTCCAGAAAGTTACTTGTATTTTCTATAAACTATTATGTTCTTGTTTGTCTTTCTCCCAACTTATTTTATGTGAGTTGCTAACATTGAATTTTGGATTTGTTGTTTTCATTTTCCAAACATAATGGAGTTTGTCAGTGAAGACATTGAAAAAGATTTTCTTTGTAAAATAAAGGTAAAAACAGCTTTCAAATTACAGATTAAACTTTCTATTGGATTTTAGAAAATGCTTACCTAATCATCTAATTCTGTGTGTCGATTACTGAATACGCTCCAATTCAAAAACTTTCAAAACTGTATCTGTGTTTTTCTGCTGATATTTCAGTTAATTGTCCCAGCGTTTTTTAATGGGTTGTTTTTCCCTATAAACTCGTAAAGTGATTACAATGGATTTCCATGTTATGTGTCATCTTCCCCTAAGAGCAGAACTGTCGGCTAAACTGTTGAGAGTAAGGCATTGTCTCACTCTGAAATGATAGCTTCTTTATTGATTTTTTTTTTTTTTTATTTGGTTTCAGACAGAACAGTACAGAGGCAGCAGAGAGGTCTTTTGTTACCATCTGCTTGGCAACCCTTGTGCTCTGTCTCTGTGCCTTTTCATTTGCTGTATGGAGCTTTTATAGTCTCTCCTCCCTTTGTGGAGCTGCAATGCTTCCTCTCAGGCATTCCTTGAAAAACAAATACAATTGTTCAACAGTACCATTTTTTTTCTAGGCATTCTTTTCTTTCTTTTCTTAAATCCTGAACAAAGTCAGTTTCAATGCACCTGTTGCCATGGCAATAAGGTGTTTTTTGATAGGTAGAACTTGACTTTAGCCTTCCTTTACTACTCGATTCTGTCTCTGTCCTCTGACTCCTTCTCCTGTGCACCACCCTTTTTCTGTCTGTTAAAGATTCCATAAAATCTACCATCTTCTGCCTTTAATATTTTATCTCTAAGATCATGTCATCACCCAGCAGTTATTGCTGTATAATGTTATTGCTTTTTGCATTACAAAAGTGTGTCTGCGAGTGAGTTTCTGCACAACAACAAGAAGCTACAGAGATGCCAGCATCTCACACCTCCTCCTTAGTGTCTTTCAGGGGAAGCAATTGTTGCAGCAGTGACTTTTTGCCAGAGGTAACACTGGAATTATAATCACTTTTTTTGGCAGTGTCCCTTAACCATTATACACCATCCCGCCTGTGAATATCCTAGTTTTCAACCACACATAGCACATAAAAAAACTGGCATTAAGATATCTGATTTTACAAGTTGCATGGATGCTTTTATCAGAAGTGTTTGAAAAGCTCTGAATAGCAGCAAACTTCATGAGCAAATTCTGCATTTTCTATACTTCTACATAACTGTCATCAATGTAACATCATCACATTTTCAAAAAAGCCCTGAAATGGATAAAGAATACTCAAAAGAAAATAACTGAGACCAAAAGAAAATGCTGAATTTGTGTAACATTATGCAAGATTGAAAATCTATTTGTGCCAAAAGTATGTAAAGCTCTAGAGTTAGCTGTTAATTTTGATATTGATATAGTTTTGTAAACTGGATGACTGTCAGATGTAAGTGGGCTCCCTGTTTTTTAGATACAAACAAGGATCTATGAAAGTCTAATCTATACAACACATTGATTGAAGAGTATTACAGACCAATTAGTTTTCTGAGGAACTCTTCAAGCTGGAAAAGGTTGCAAAACCATCTCCAAAGAGTTTGGACTGTTACCCTCCCCAGTACTGCTTAACCAACCAACCAAAGATCACTTCAAGAGCAATGTGTTTAGAGTCTGCAAGATCTCAATAGAGCCCAGGGTATCTTCTAAGTACCCAAAGGCCTCTCACATTGGCTAATGGTAAAAATCATCATCAGGTGTACACTGAACAACAACAGTCTGGACAACAGAGCTGCAAAGTGAGACACTGCTTTTCAAAAACAGCTCTAATGGTCTTCTGGTCAAGACAGAAGTCAGTTGGAAAAAATATTTGTGATCAGATGAGACCAAAATAACTTGGTTCTATTTTTCCACCTCTCAGACTGTGTGTAGTATTTCAGGTGAAGGTTATACCATTAATACTTAATGCAGAAGTCTATCACCCATCTAATGAGCGGGGTCATATGCCAAATATTTTATGATCACAAAAATTGTGTCAGAGCAGCAAAGGATAGAGAAGTTTGTGAACTACAGGCGACCTGCCCCTGAGGTTATGGGCTGAAGGTACACTAACGAGTTTCATTATCATTCATACAATGAAACTGTAAAAGTGACCATTTTGTGTGACAGAGGAGGAGCCGATGTGTGTGTTGTGGGACAGGACGAGGATTGTTGTGCCTAAGGGAAGGATAATGTGGCTGTGATAACTTTTAAAGGTCAAAATCAAGCTTTTGTCCTTTTCTCAGACTTTTTAGGTGAAACAGAATGTGTGTTTCAGGGCACATTTACCCCCCTTTCTCACGCTGTTGTTTTAGGTTAGTTCAGCTAGAGTTTCAATGACTATTTAAGAAGAAAATCCCATTATGAGTCAAACTCATTGTTACAGTGCATGTCTGCCTATTTGTCAAAGATACACGCCGTATATAAAAGATGGTTCTTGTTACTGCAGCATCTCCTTTTGTTTTATTTCTATTTTGAAGCTGTTGCGTTCGGTTTTGGAAGAGGACTCTTTGCAGGCATATGCATGTGAAGAACCAGATGGGCTTTAATGAAACTATGTTGCTGCAGAGGCAGGGAAACCATCAATCTAAATGACTGGCAAAACAAGGTAGCAATCAAGACAAGTTCTAACTATTTAAAAGAAATAGGGAATATATTTTTATACAGGCAGGAGTAATCAAAAGATTTTTTTTTTTAAAACAGATGTAAAGCAATAAGGTGACTAGATACAATTGGAAAACAAAAAAACAACTGGAGTGCACAGACGCTGAATGTGCAAAATTAAATACGAAGAGAAGCTAATATCAACCCTATGGGTCATTTGTTCATGCAGTCAAAATGGCGTTCGACAAAATGACAGTTGAAGAGCAAAAAGACTGTGCTTCAGTCCTAGAATTATGTTTTTTTTTAACCCTAACAAAGTAGTTTTGATTTCTAACCCTAAACTAGTGATGTTGTTGACCAAAAAAAAATAACAACCAGGAAGTGACAAAAGTGTCACAGATGGAAAATAACCCAGACGTAAAATATCAGTTGTCATATTCACACCATTAACCATCGTCATTCATCCCTAAGAGGACTTGAATTTAAAGAAACACTTGAGAAAGACCGCTCTCTCAAATATAATCACAAACATTGTTTCTGCCACAATTGGCATGCTCAGATAGTCACAAACCAGGCGAGAAGAAAAACTGGGGTTGATTAGAATTTGGTATTTTGGTTGGTCTTTAGTGCCAATTATTATTGGACATTGTTCATACTTTATAAAAGTATTAAAACCAAAAAGAAACCTTTTGTAGTCCTCTAACAATGCACTAATTAATTGCTAGGCATTCAACCATGACTGGCTACTTTTCTAAGGCAATACAGAATGAAGGCATGGGAGGCATCCAAAGAAACTGAACTGTTACACAATCAAAATGCAGCATTTTTTGTTATTCATCATTACACTTTAGAAAAATGTGCCTTGCCAATTCTTTGTAACTAATTTGGCCAATTTTCAGTGAGGCTGGAAACCTTGCTTCTCTTTCTCCCCCCCCCCCCCCCCCCCCCCTTGTTTTCTATCCATCAAAAAGAAAAAAGTTTGTCTGCCACATCATCATGACTCCCTCTGCTGCAGAGGACTCTCCCTCCCAACTGAACAGTGCTTTATGTCATGCCATGTAAATGCATTTGTGTGGCCAAAGCATATGAGGGCAAGGGGATAGAAATAGACGATGGGGATGCCGCTACTGGACGTAGTTTAGATGGTGGAGCTGGTTGACCATTCATTATGGGGTGGTTTGATCCCTGGCTCTTCCTTTCTCCATGTGTTTAAGGAAGATAACGGGCTTAAATTGCTCCCACTGGGGAGGCTGTTTACGTTTCCTGGAACAGATCTTAAAGTCCATCCAGAATGAAGATTAGAAAAATACAGGGCAGCAAACATAGCTTAAGCAGCTGTTTAAAATGCAGCTTAAATAAGCAAAGTTTTAACCACTCTGCTTTAACAAAGTCCATTAAACTTAAAATAATGCTGAACTCATGATTGAGAGTTATATTCAACTCTGCATACAACACACATCCCTTATGATTCAGGTAAAATAGAAACCAGTGTACAGAGAATGACAGATTACATTTACATGTATTATCTCTCATCCTTAATCTCTTGTCCAGTTGTGATGAGAGTATTTCTCTTCTTCTGATACATTTCCAAGGCAGATTTGACTGATTCTTAATCATTTAATTGTTTGCTGTTAGACTATTTCTGCATTGTCTCCGTTGGTGTATTGCTCCAACAATTGTAAATTGTATTACCTGCCACAGTGTGATAACTGACTGTCCAGTGATGCAGGTTTGAAGCTCGTTAAAGAATGCCTGTCATGCTTTGGTCAAATTACCAAATAAATACTCTACAGTAGCTCCTTTTCAACCACAAATTTACACCTCTGCTCTGACCAGCATTATTTAAACCTCAGGGTGGCCCACTCGGTAGAGATAAATCATACTCAATGACCCTTGAATCACATTATGACCAAATAACAGAGCAAACAGTAAATGGACCAAGAGCTTACACCAGCACACACATCAAACTTATTACTTGACAGCCAAATAGATACATTTTCATCAGCAGCTGTTAGGACGCAGATAGCTGGTACTGATCCTTCTGTTAGGAACAATCTCATTGCAAATCATGCTTTGAAATGGCCCAGGTTGTTACGTAATGCCCAGTTTGACTCCTCTGTCATATATCAGCTCCAGATTTTTAGATGCGGGCTGCCTCAGTTGGAGTTTAAAACCTCCAACTGAGAAAACAAATTATGTAACTCCAATTAAAAGTTAGGTTCCTTCATCGAGATACAAACGTTAGTCAAAGTACTTGGTAGAGAAATATTCATTATTTTTTTTTATCTAAGTGATCTATGCAACTGCTCATAAGAATTTGCTGCTTATAGCACATAAACGTTCTATTTCTGAGGTACAGCGACTGCAGCTTGATTTGAAGTTGACGGTTGGTGGAAACAAAGACGGTGGACAGGATGGAGGTTTCTGTGCTAAACAGGGAGTGTGACGTAAACATCTGCATGACCCACTGAGTGATGGATTTTAAGATATGGGCAGCCTCAAACAACGTGTGTGTGTGTGTGTGTGGTTTATTTTTTATTTTTTAAGTTGGTATTGACTTCATACACTCTCCAACACACCAAAATAGATATTTTTTATATATTTACCCATTCATTTTTTGACTTTCTCACTGAGAATAAAAGTGAAAGTTTATCCATGACCTCTTTTTCATTTCCTCAGGGCAATGATTAGAATCTATGTTCTTTTTTTGTCCGGCACACATGTTTCGGGTGATAACTCATTGTAAAAGAATCCAAATTTTAAAAGTAACACCATTACATATACTTGGTTTTAGTATTACAAAGCTAAAATGTAATGGAAAGTAGAAATGGAAAAGTCAGGTTTAGTCACATGGTCTTTAAATGAAATAAAATACAATGCATTTCAAAAAGAAACTTTTTAAACTCAGAGTTGAATAATCTCATATAGCTTGTGGTTACATATTTTATTTGTCTCTTGGAATTGTATCTCCATTTCAGTCTGCGCCATTAGACGAGACACATGTCAAACACTGACATTCTGGTTATTGCTCAAGAAAATGTGTTCCTCGCTGTCTGATCAAGTGCGAGACTCAGGTAAACACCTCTTTGCTTTGTATTTCTTCTCCCCTACAGAGAGATCGCTTTGTGAAGCTCCTGGATCAGCTGCACAACTCCCTACGTATCGACCTCTCCACGTACAGAGTGAGTCAGTGTTTCTGCTGCTTTTTTTCTTTTCTTCAGCAAGTGCAGGTATATAGTTTGACATCATGTGAAACTGAAAAAAGGACGGCATGCCAGTATAACCTTTAACAACTGAATTGTGTGTGGCGTTGAGCAGAATAACTTCCCAGTCAGCGACAAGGCTCGTCTCAGTGACCTGAAGTCAACCGTGGATCTTCTCACCAGCATCACCTTCTTCAGGATGAAGGTAGAAACAGAATATCAACTCAAAGCACACCATCATGACCCCAAACGTCAAATGCATGCAACATGGAGGGCATTCTAGTACAATTACAATCATCCTCTAAAGCTGCACGCTGTTATTATATTACCTACAGTTTCTGCCCAAAGCTGGCAGTATTTTACAGAGTTTGACTCTTGTAAGGCCTCGTATGAGGGTAGAATCTCACCAGGAGTTGAAATGTAGTGCAGGACTAATTGTATTCACTAACTAATGTTTCTCGGAGTGAACTTGTGTGGAGTTGAGACGATTGATTCCAAAGTGGTAGACAGCGTAACAGTTATTTTTGTTTAGAGTGATCTATTTCAGTTTCACAGATGTATTTGTATTGCTTTACTCAGCCATTGTGATCATTTTTAAGACATTCTTGCTTTTCCTTTTTGCTCAACCTTGTGAAAACAACATGATGATTTTGTTAGCCAATGTTTGTATTGTACGTATTGACTTGTCTGTGTGCTTTTGTTCACGTTTATCTGAGCTGTCTTCCCACTCATTGCGTGGGGCCTTCCGCAGGTGTTGGAGCTGCCGAATCCGCCCAGAGCAGCCAACGTGGTGCGGGACTGTGTCAAGGCCTGTCTGAACTCCACCTACGAGTACATCTTCAACAACTGTCTGGAGCTCTTCAACCGCCAGTTTCAAACCGCCGAACCACCAGTGAGCTTCTAAGTTAACACATTTCGAGATTCTTCTGTAGAAGCTCCAATCTATGCCTGAAAGAAAAATCTAATGCTAAAAAGCTTTCTTTCCCCTAAAAGAAAAACGTGACATTTTGTTTCTGCAAAAAAATGCAGAAAAAATGTTGTATTCAGGACTAAAACAAGAATTCATTTTTTAATAAATAAGTAAATACACAATATATTGATTTGAATGGAAAGAAAATATGGGACAAAAAGATTTAGCCCTAAATCTTTTCCAGGTAATTTTTTTTTAATTAATTGATCTTTGCATTAATTCCCCCATTAATTCATGTTACTGTTGAACTTTTAATTGTGTTAATTCGTTTATTCATTTCTTCATCTATTCATCGATTTTTTTTAATTTTTTTTTTGTTTCTATGTTGCATCTTATTTTTATGTCGTCATATCAGAATATATTAATTTATATTAGTATGTCTTTTTTTTTTTGCGCCTTTACTCCTGGTAGTTTTCCTAAAAAATGTTTTTTTCTGTTTATTGTGGCACAAAATTAGAGATCGGCTACACCTGCCCTGTTTCCTCTCCTTTGGTCACTGGATCACAACAATAAATACGATAGAAAACCATAAAGTAAATAATAAGTGGTCATTCTAAAAAGTAAAAAAAAAGCAGAAGAAATTTGAAATCATAAAATTATTTTGTGCGTAAATTTTCCCTTTTTTGTTGCATTTCTTTATTTCTTGTGTTTGTTGTGGGGTTTTGCTGTTTTAGTCCTCCATAACGTAGGTCAGACACTGTGATAGAAAAATCTACCTGTCGACCAGCCTGATACTTTTCAACATCATACAATTTACTCTCAATTAATGAAAAGCATGATAAGTTTGTTTTTTAGGCTAGAATCATGGCAGAATCATGGTAATATGTTCTGCTCTTGACAATCTTGGACTATATAATACAGTTTGTCACAGTGGCACAAAACATTTTTAATATCTATGACGAATCTCTTTTGCCTTTTACAATTTTTAAATGAAGAAACATCTGGCTTTTTCTGCTTTACCTACTGGAATTAGACATAAAAATCATATTGATTTCTTAATTCTTATTAAATCATCCCAGTACAGTGGAGGAATAATATTCTGTTTAACATTGAATGCAGAATATGTCTCTTATTTCATAAAAACTTGTCTTTCTTTCTGCCTCTGGGTTTAGTTTCTCTGAGGTCTATGAAACTTAAACACATCGTATCTGGCAACTGAATTCTTCTGCCACATTATGTTCTGTCTATTTCTCTCTTGCAGCCTGAGCCAGAGAAGAAAAAGAAAAAGAAGAAGAAGGAAAAAGCTGAGGGAGAGGAAAACAAAGATAATGAAGAGGAGGAGGAAGAAGAAGACGAAGAAGAGGAGGAAGAGGATGACGAAGAAGAAGAAAAGAAAGAGAGCCAGCCAGAGGAGCAAGGCCCGAGTATCCAGAATCTGGACTTTTGGACTAAACTCCTCACCCTCATTGTGTCCATCATCGAAGAAGACAAGAACTCATACACACCCATCATTAATCAGTCAGTGTTATTCTGTTGTTTGGCGTGTTGTTGGGCTGGTGTTTAAATTTATTTTCATCGCTCCAGTTTCCAGTGACAAAAACATGTTATTTACCAATATTTCTGTGAAGGTTTGAGATTTTTTAATCGCCTGTCAACACAGTAAGATGAGGAAATTTTGGCTTCTGCTTGGTTTGATGTTCTTGTGTTTTTTTTATGTTACTTGATTAAGAAGAATTTACCTGCTGTTCCTCTTTAACATTACTATACAAGACATCCTTGGTTTAGCAATAAATATTTTCACTGCCTACCGTCTTTCTGCTTTTTAGGTTTCCTCAAGAACTCAATGTGGGGAAAGTCAGCGCTGAGGTCATGTGGACTCTTTTTGCTCAGGACATGAAATATGCTTTGGAAGGTAAGATTGTTTATGATACATTTACGTTTGTATGTTTGTGTGTAAAAGAAAGAGAAACAGTCTTCGCTCTCCAACTTCCATCTACATGCTTGATTTTCTTCACCTCATCAACTCTCTTTCTTTCGTCGCCATCATCTTCTCCAGTTCTGGATAAAATAGACCACTGCCGCTGGAACAATGGTGAGAATAGAGAGTAAACGCAACGTAGTTGTTGAGATGATACAGTCAGTCGGTAGTAGTGTAGCAGTTGTGTTGTTTCTGCTTGTTTGACTGCTCGATCACGGTGTGTTCAGTGTTTAAAATTCTGACCTCTGAGTGAGTTTCCCTACTTTACAAAAGAATGCAATTCCACTGAATTCCCTTTAAGGCAAATGCACACATACCTCTAAAACCTGCGTCATCGGACGTACAGTCTTAATTCATATCATTTGTTTTTTTACTTTTGTTAAAGTCAAAGGTTAACTTTTGTAGGTTACAGATATTTAGACTTTGTGTTTAGCTGACCGTCCCACGCCCCTAAGGATTTGTTTTCACAAATTCACTCCCATTTCAGTCTTTTCTGCATGAAACTTTCCTTTCTGTTTTGTCTGAACTCTCATCAGTTTTTCTCATAATTCTGTTGCCATCTCAGCTCCCGCCACATTTCGCATCCGCAGAGTTGATTTCTTTGCTGGTAAGACTGTGTGTGTGTGTGTGTATATATGAAGAGTGTGTAAGCGTGTTTCTTTCTGTCACCTAGAACACCATCTCCCAGTCCTTTATTTCTTATCCATATGTCAGTTTTACATAGTTATGACAATGAAGTTTGGGCATGTAGTCCTCTTCTAATCTCTGTGTATGTTTATATGCTTGTTCATGTGCATTTTACCTCAGACTCAAGCTGTTTGCCATTTATCATGAATTCATAGATTACCTTTCTTTTGCACATATATTTGTGATTATATTTTGCACTGGTGTTCTCCTGGGTTCCATTTTTGTACCTTTATTTTTTTCTTATTTGTGAGAATTGTTTAACATTTGCAGAGGATTTTAGAGAGTAGTTCTATTTAACCAGCAAATGGATACAAGTTGTTTTTTTATGTTTTTCAAAAACTGACACGGTAGATAAGCTGCTTAGTTACTTTACCCTTTTATTTTTAGTCTTGATGGTTCCTTGTGGATTTTTAATCAAACTGCATTTGTTGCAGTAAAGTTTCCATCCATCTAAAAGGAAATGTATATCCTCATTGTTTCGCTGTTTGACAGTACATGCTTCACCATCTCCACAGTGTTTCTAAACAGAAAACAGACACAGAGGTTAATAGAGACCAAAATCTGAGCTACAAGAGAAACATGCGTGAGAGTGAACCTCAATTATTTTAAATAAATTGGAACTTATTCATTTGTATATTGGTACAAAAAAAATGAAAACAAACCTTGTTACATTCGGAAATGTATTTAAACCATGTATAAATTGGACAAATGTTCTGGTCTGCAGACTTTATTGGACATCAGTACCAGATAAACAACAGATTTATTTCGATACATTGACTCTGATCGACTCACAGCATTCAAGAGAAATGCAAAAGATTCTCTCGATACAAACAAACATGACATAATACAAAACGTCACATTAGTATCATTGTGTTATAAATCTTCATTGAGAGAGATTTTAAACTAGTTTGTTTCTTCATTTCTGAGTGTTTTTGTGTGTCTTGCTGTTTTTACAGAGCATGAGAAGCATAAGCTCTGTCGGACTGCTGACTACATGAACCTGCATTTCAAGGTCAAGTGTCTGTACAACGAGTATGTTCAGGACCTGCCTGCCTTCGCTGACACTGTACCTGAGTACCCTGCGTAAGGCACCATTTCTTGCACTCATTGTTTCCCTTGTTCCCCCTGATTGGTTTTTTTTTTCTCTCTTTCCACTCAGATTTTGCCCAGTTTTGCATACTCACCTTTGGACTCTCACATCCTTAACTCAAATCCCTCGTGTTAATAATATTACGATGCAGCTTGTGTGCATGCTCTGTTGCATTTTCTGGAATTTCTCACTTCACAAGGGCCAGTTGAAAGTTCAGTTCATACATTTAAAAAAATCTTCGTTGACATTGATGTCTTTTAATGAGCTTCCCTGAGGTGTTAGTTTTCTAAAGACCGACCTATCACCCATGTAGTCTCCAGTAACTGCCTTGTCCTAAACTAAACAAGCTACCAGAAGCTGCTAAAGAGTCACTGACTTTGAAAATACTAAAACACAAATTAAAGATTATGTTTGTTTTTTTTACTTGTAAAAATATGCCATAATGCAACTTAAAACTGATCGATTTATAAATGTAATTTACATATATATGGGAAATGTTGGGTTGTTTTCTCATGATCTTATCTTTTGATAAAGATATCTTGTGATCGTCAATCACTCACAGATATTTCCTTAGACTTAAACTTGTCGATGTGGAAGCCGTTTTCTCTTGTTCAGGCAGAATTTGCATCAAAATATAGGATTTAGTTTCACTTAGAATGTGAAACAATTTGGATTCAGCATTAAAGATGGCAGATGCTGTTTTCACATTTCTTGCAGACATCTCTGCTAGCTAGAACTCATGACCTTCCTGGGTTGCAGACATTTTTTTCCTATGAAAATAGGAAATTTTTGAGCAAGGAAAGGATAAACATGATAAACACTCAGAGTACAAACAGTCATGGCTCGCATGGTTGAGTGGACCTCCGGTTTGGAGGTTTGATACCTAGCAAGTTCACATGTTGACGTGTACTTAAACCCACACACTGGCCCATTGTGATGAGTGTGTGTAAGAGTGCTGCATGTACGTTATTATGTACTAGCCTTCATTACCTTGCCTTAGGACACTTCAATTCAAAAGCTGGGTATCAAACCAGCCTCCAAACAGCCACCCTACCCTCTGCGCTACACCCATCCCACCGGTAAGAGTTACTTAATGAATGTGTGAATGAGAAACGCATGTAAAGCACTTTGTAGAACCCAGGCAAGGTTAAAAGGGGCTATAAAAAGGCAGACCATTTACCATATATATGGTAACACTGAGAGGGAAAATGAGCCAATTGAAACAGAGATCATCTAATAATATACTGTATTTGAGCTGGAGAATTTCTGAAAGAAAATTAAAAGAAAACTCAGCAACACATTTCTTTTCATCTCATGGTTTCCTTGTGTTTTGTGCATCCAGTTTATTGTTCATGCAAGAGATGTTTACAAAATGTGTTCTTTCTGTCTTGTCCTTGCTGCAGATGGTTTCTCCAGTTTGTGCTCACCTGGCTGGCTGAGAACGAGGATGTGTCCATGGAGTTCATGCACGCAGCTTTGGAGAGAGACAAGAGAGAAGGGGTGAGTCACAAAAACAAGAATGGGAAGAATTTCAAGATTCTACATGTCAAAAGTTTTTATTTTGTTTACAATCTGCCTTGTTCATTTTAGGATCTTATCTATGTTCTTCTTTTACACGAGACTAGCTCATTAAAAAAGAAAGAGAAGTATAAACAGTGAGATGATTGGAATTGTTAATCTTGCAGTTCTGATCCTGAGCTTTGTGATGTTTGGCATTTGTTTTCTTATCAGTACATCACAGCCCTCATTTATTTGTGTGCTGATAAGCACATAAACTTATCGGCAGTGGTGATGGTTTTCAGGGCTCTTAAGTCTCAAACAATTCACTTTTCACACACAGTCGCACCACCAGAGACATTTTCTCATGCAAGATTTATCTACTTTAGCTACTACAGACCCCCTCAGCAAAAGTGACTTGGAACAAATTGAGTGACTTTTACAGCAAAAATCGAACACACTACCTTGCAAGAGCAAGATTTGTCAGGAACACCTCTCCCTGCCTCTCCTCTTCTTGACTAAAGCAACTGTGTCTCAGGGTTGTTTGCACATTGTTGTTTTTGATGTGTCAGGTGACTGTGAACTGTGTTAGAAAATGCTCCAGACGTTCTGTTGCGTCACGCTTCCTTTCTAGGAATTCCTCGTACATGTAGATATAGCCAAAGTCGCTGATCAGATGGTGTCATTAAATTGTTTGATGATTCTGCAATTATAAAATCAAGATTTAATAGGATAATTTAATCAGTAAATATGGGACATTCCTTTCTAAGTAGCAACTGCCAGGGCTGAAAAATTAAGAAAACACAAGATGCAAAAAAAACTGCAGAAAACTGCTGAAATGACCAAGTGAACCTGACTTGAGAGAATAGTAAGTCCAAGCTGACCAAAATTGTGAAACTGAGTCGGATCAGGCTCTTGGTGGCCAAAGACACATCTCAAGACTTCAAAAGTTCAACAAACTGGATGATGTGGCCTTGTCCATATTTTATATTATAAATTACATTATTTTTATTTCCATTTACAAACAGAAGGTCACAAGAAACAAATTGGAGACCATACTTTTAAGGTGACTCACATCCTGAAAATATCACAAATTTGAGATGTCAACTTTTCTTTTATTATTTCTGCTGGTGATTGAAACAGATTTAAGTGATGTATTTTTGCATCAGTTCTCATCGTTTTACCACCAAGACAAATCAGTCAGAGCCAAATATCATACATCAGCAAGGCAAGGCAAGTTTATTTGTAGAGCACAATTCGCACACAAGGCAATTCAAAGTGCTTCAGCTGCTACCTGAACATTTTTCTTCTCTGCAGGAGCTGAGAGCTCAGTGAGAGACCATATTTCTCACAGTTGTTGATCATGTTGTGGAGGAGCCAGAGTGCAACAGCAGAATAAAAACTAAGTACAATTTACGACAGAATGACATATGGCCTCTCCCCAATGACACCCTGTGTTCATCGAGTGTCCCGTGAATAGTTCAACTGATTTTAATGTAGCACAGCTCTTCTTCTGGCCATCCAGTCCTAGATATACAGAATGATAGACAAGTGTTCTCGGTCAGCCTCCTGACGGTCCCAAAGCTGCACTTTATCTTCAGGGAACAGGGCCATCCTTTCCTGTTGATAAGGGAATTTCTGGAGAGTTTACTGTGAACACCAGTTTCAATGTTCAGGGCTGACATTAAGGACTTTGGATGTTGTTTCATTCATTTTGAGGGTCCCCCAAATAGTTTTAGTTGTTGTTAGTGCATTTTTCTATTTACTATCTAGTGACTACACAAGTTGATATTACAAGACTTTTTTTTTTCTTTCGTTAGTAGAGATGAAGAGTTTTTGTTTTTGTCACCTGTATAAATGGATCATGTGCCGGCATGCGCTAATAGGCTACAAAAGAGTGCCAAAAATCATGAGACAAACAGTAAAAGATTTTGGCACTGAGATTAGAGACTAATACTCCAGAAATACATGTCTGTATTGTGTATGCTGACAGTCCTATGTGTTTTTGTATGAGCCATTTTCATTTTACCCCAGCTCTGATAAAGCAGTGACCTCATTCAAAGCACATGGAGTACAGGCCAATCTATATGCAGCCGGAGGAGCCCTTGAATTTACATGCATGCTGGATGATTCCATCACCAGCAAGCGGCCCGAAGCACAGTTCTAAACCCATTTAGGATGCATCAAGATCACCACATTTCGAGGTGATCTAGGACAGATATGGTCACATTCTTACAACTGATCGGGTCCAAGCTGATGGATAACTTGCTCACCTAATGTACCTCCATGCAAGCAGTGGAGTTTCCAACAGGAATTTTCTCACTGGTTCGGAAAACAAAAGTTGTAACATTTAAAGCAGATTACAAACATACAGGATTCACAGAAAACCTCCTTCTCTTTGTTTTTGCTCATTTCTGAAGCAACAGTGAACAGAACAGCTGCGAGCTCAAAGCCAAAGCGTCAGATCAAAAGGAGGCTGTGTTGTCGTGCTTTGCAGTGAAGTTGCCTCTGGGCTGTCATTATTAATTTCATTTATCATTTTCCATTAACCTTGTGATATTTTACAATGAGATCAAGAGGAAGAGTCTCGACATAACCAAAGGCGATTTTTTTTTTTTTCTTACTATTCGATTGCAGAACCCCTAAAACAATGTATATAGAAAACCAAGCTACACTCCCAGCTTACAGGTGGATGCACAGATGGAGTGAAAGCTTTGATAATGTTTATTATCAGTTGCAGGGACTGACATTTAGAATGTATTGTGACTCACTAAAGGGCTGTAATGGATAAATGTGGGGAGGATGTGGCAAATTCAACTCACAGCTGATAAAATGCAGGATGGATGACATGACTTTACATTTAGCTTCCAGAAAACACAAATCACACACTATTTTACCCAACAAATGCAGTTATTTTCTTAGTTCTTCTAGTTGGAAGACACAACTCTTGTAGCTAATGGGAGTTCATTAAATATTCACTGTATTGAGGAAGTGTTCACTTATCTCCTTAAAGAACCATCTGTGGCTCTATATATCGTTAAGAGTAGGAGAGGCCAACAACAAGACACAACAGCAAGAGCCAGGAACTTGGGAAAGATGTGACCACAATCTTCAGCCTTTTAGCTAATGACTTTCTTTATAGCAGCACATTATACTGTAAGTGCAAGGGTGACATGAGGCCTCCATTTGCAACAAGTGAAGGATTTGATTACAGGAAAGTTAAAAAAAAAAAAAACTAGTGAGCTTAAGAGTAGATAAAGAGGGCTACCAGTGGTTAAAACTTGTCTTTTCTTCCTTTCGCTTGCAGTTCCAGCAGACTTCAGAGCATGTTCTGTTCTCCAGTTCAGTGGTGGACATCTTCACTCAGCTCAACCAGAGCTTTGAGATCATCAAGAAACTGGACTGCCCCGATCCCGCCGTGGTGGCACAATATAACCGACGCTTCGCCAAGGTGAGATTAGCGTCTCAGAAACAGTTTCCATCGTTTGTTTGCTCTACATCTTTCCTGATCTCTGAGATAGGTGTGTTTGTTAAATCCTTTTTTAACTTAAGCAAATATCTAGTCTCTTATGTGTTTAATTAGCACATAAATCTTTCCTCCCTTTTTGTTAAAAGCTTTTATTGGTCAGGTCAACAAATGTACAAAAATCACTTGCAACTAGTTCTTTGTCTTAAGATATTTTATGAGCTTTCTGACTCACAGTGGAGATCAAAAGGAATGTATCCAATTATACATAATCCAAAAAAATTGAGAAGTTAACTTGAAAACTAAATACTTAAAACAGGTAAATGACATCACAGTAATGGTGTGGTAAGATGTGGCCCACAAATATGTTCTGACCTTAGTGGGCACTAGCGTGCTCCATAGGAAACAGTACAGTAAAGTTTTAAATGATCTGCATATGAGGAAAATGTTGTGTTTAACACAACTGATTTAGCTCAGCATTGTTTGGACTTGATTTTTGCACAAGAAATCAGTTGTGAGCTGATGTTTGATTCTGGGGTGAACTTTGCCATTAACTGTCTTGCATAACTGATGATACAGACATGAGTTTTTATTATTTACCAAAAGTTCCTTTCCGGCACAAACCGTGACACACAGTCCTCTTTCATGTCATTGAATTATTTGTACCCCTAAGAAACTGGCTTGTAAGTTCCATGTATTTATCCCATGTAAATACACACTAGCATATACTGTGTGTTTTTATGTCCAAACCGTTAATATTTTTTTCTTCAAATCTAATTTAACGGAACTGCTTTTAAGCTTCGCCATTAAATCTAACAAACCTTTGAGACTCGATCGATGTGGAACTCATTAAAAAAAGAATGGCTAATGTAAGCCATCACTCTGAGCTGTCCATCTCTGTCCCCAGCCCTTGAATAGCTTTTTATTTTCTGTCCCTTCACTCAGGTTAATCTCCTCCTCACATCTTTTCATCTTCTCCGTCTTAGCATTTATTTGCCTTTTATCTATTCATCCACCGTCTTGTCTCATTCTGTGAAGTCTCAGGCTCGTCTTTTCTGTGGCTTTAGGTACTTTTCCATCTGTATTTGCCTTTATTTTTGTCTTTTCTTTTCAGATTTTTTTGTCACCTGTTTCTGAATTTTCATCTGTCTCATCCTCAACCAGGATAAGACAGACTCATATAACAGTATAAATACTGTACTGTACCAATAAACAAGCAGAGGAAACCATACTAAGTAGTGCCAACAGCCATCGGGACAAATGTTTAATGCATGAGTACACCGTCTGGCTGACTCAGCAGAAAGTAGAGAAATCACTCACAATGACCCCCAAATGCTGTGAGGAAACGGTAGCAAGCACAATCTGGCTGTTACCAGTTCCACTTATAAATGATCTGATTTGTTTAGTACCCCATGTAGATTTTTTTGAAAACAAACAAGACATTCAGTATTACTCACAGAAAGGCAGTTAGTGTATCCTCACAGACATGTCAGCACCCTGTTAGCATTTCTTTCCTTTTTCTTGGAATTGTTTTATCTGAAACCTGAACTTTTCTGCTTTTACACCTGTATTAATGCAGTACAACGCATTACTAAAACCAGCTGTCAGGATCCTGTTAGCAGCAACCAGGATTCCAGCTATAATTTCACATTGAAAAAACGCTGTGATACTGTGCTGAGCCAACTCAAAATAACCTTAATTATCCTCATAGCTTCATAGCTGCAAGAATTGTAAATACCCACACAGTGTACCACCAAACAAACAACAAGCACATGATAAACCACTGCAGCACTTACAACAGTTTAAAAGAAACCACACACTCTATTTAACAAACATATGAATACATTCATAAAAAGTATAATGGGTCCTAGACCAGTCCAGGCATTGAAGAGTCTGATAGAGCCAGACACAAAGCATGACATACCCTACTTGGTCTTCAAGTATCAATGTGTAATAAGTGCTGACATCAAGTGGTCAAACTGAAGATAACAACCATCTAAAATGCCATCCACCCACTATCTATCCAGCCATTCATTTTCTGTACTCACTAAATCCAACACAGGGTCGCAGGGACCGACAATCTCGCACATATAATCTATATGAGCAAACTGAATTACCTGTCATAGAGAAAATAAGCAACTTCAGCATTATTTTGGAGACTTTTGTTCTTCATCAGCAATTTCCATTATTTTCCAGTATTTATTTATTTAATTTATTTATTTTCTGCCTTTGCCAAATTTCTTTCACCTCTTTGGCTTCTTTGTCAAGGTTGAGTCACAGGTTGCATTACCCAATCAGTATGATCCTCCATTTCTCAAACCCTTGAGACCCTTGAGCTTTTCACAAAACACATAGGCAACTTCCAATTCCTTCACTTTCTTCTTCTTCATTCCCCTCTGAACAATCAGCCATCCTCCTAGTAATAAATTGTTTATTCTAAGGTAATCAAAAGAGCTATGAATTTAGCTATAGTAAGAAAAACACAGTTGTTAGTCATGATTTTTCTTGTAGATCTTTGTTATTGTTGCATTTTGTATCTTTGAATATATCAGTTGAAAATATATAAATTGGATATATAGAGATATATCTCATTTTTAACTAGATAGAATATAGGTTTGACATCAACATGCCACAAACAAAACTGATCAATATTTTTTTTTTGTATTAAGATACGTCCTCTATTTCTTACTGGACTGGTAGATTCAATTAAATCTACAAAAGACGTTTATTTCAAAGTGTTTCATGTTCAGTGTCAAAGATATGAAGAGGTTTAGGCTGAGTGCTGACAGGGAGTCTCAGAAGATTGTAAGGGAACTGTTTTATGCATTTGATCTAAAATAATAAACTGCTCTTTCTGCACATGCAGGTAGAATTTCCACTTTCACTAAAGGTTTCAAGTTGTACAGGTTACATGTGTTCAGTCCCACGTTGTGTATTTTATTTCTTTATATCTGGTGGATTGCCCCAGCACACACCCTGGTCACGTTATATCATTTTCTACAGAACAATTTTGAACGCAAACAAAATAGAATAAGTTTGAGCCACTTGAGAAACATTTTGAACATGGAAAAACAAAACTGTTTGGTAGTTTTGGACACTTTTTCTTCTTGCCAGGTACAGCGCTTTGTTGAAATTTAATAAAAGAAAGAAATTTACTACAAATGGCCTGCTAATTACCATAATCTCAGCTAATAGCATATGGGACAGTGACAAGAGAAACCGTTCAACAAGAGGATGTTATTGCTCCTTGAATGCCACCTGTAGTCTTTAAGGTTATTGCAGAAAATTAAATTAGCATATACATTGCCTAACATATACGTTGTCTAATCACTCAATGTATAATATGTCATGATATTCAAAAACTGGCAGGACTGCAGTCCAGTCCCAACAAAACATCTTCATCCCTCATATTGCCAGCTAAGCATAGTTAAATTTGTTCTGGCAGTTTTCTAACATGACGGCGTGCTGGTCATCACACATCCATGTACATTTCCTATCCACAGTTCCTCCTTTTTGTCGTGGTTGTCTTAAATATTCATCTATAGCTGTTTTGCAAAATGATTCCATGAACACTAGACTTATTTTAGTGTTGACTGCAAAAATATTCCTGACTCAAGTTGAAATTCCTGAACATTCTCTCTCCTTTCGCATGTCATTTTGAGATTAGTACATTGTAAAGACAGGAAGTTGTATTTGAACACCAAATACGACTTCAGACCTGCAAGTCTTATAAGAAATGTTAGACATTTTCTTTTAGCACAGTGTGAATATTTAATGCCACGGCTGTGTTTTCACCTGTCTAAAGGAGTAAATCCCAGCGTTCACTGTCACAGCTCCAGCTGTTCCCAGAGCACACGTGAACTATGTGCTTGTTATCTTGTTTCCACAGACGATCACCAAAGTGCTGCTGCAGTACTGTGCGCTGCTGGCCAAGAGCTTTCCATCGTACTGTGAGAAGGAAAAGATAGTGAGTACTGCATCCTCGCCAATCTGCTACCAAACCGCTTCCCTCTGGGCTCATCTCTGCTTTGCAGAGAGGGATCAGACATGTTGAAAGCTGGTACATTCTCTGTTGAGAAGATTAATACTTTAGCTCTTCCTGCCAATTTCTGTAGCGCTCCCTCAAATCTCTCTTTTTTTGTTTCCTCTTTGTTGGACCTTAAAATATTCCCATCGTGCTCATTTTTTTTAATTTCTTTACTTTTCTTTACTTAATTTATTACTTTATCTGACTTTGCTTTGGTTCTCACTCCCTCTATCTTCTTCCAGCCCTGTGTGCTGATGAACAACATCCAGCAGATGAGGGTCCTTTTGGAGAAGATGTTTGAATCGATGGGTGCAAAACAGGCGAGTCTCAAGAGATATTCACACACCCAACACAAGTGGTTTTTAATCATCAGCCGCAAAGACCTAAGACATTTTCTTTTAATCTGATGTTGGTGTCTTTGGTTCAATAAATAATTTTTCATTTCCAGGGTATCTTAACATGGACTTCCTGTTCAAATCTGTTGCAAAAGTTGCTGTGAATAACAAACACTAGTGTAGCACAGGGCACAAGTCACTCAGTGAAAGGGAGCTTGAATAGGGAATGTGAAAAAATTCTCTCTTTCCAGACTGTTTTACCAAGAATGGGAGCACGAACATGAAACAAGTGTGCACACTGATCATAATTCGCACAACATTTTGTTGCAAAGAACTCAGTAAAAGGCTAGTCTGCTGAAAAGAACTTGAAAGATAGAAGTTAAGAAAAATGTGTAGAGAAGCAAAGTGCATTGATTGTTTGAGGCACAAGCATTTCCATTTTCTGTTCTTCAAGGTTGTGATCTGCCGATTTGCATTTACAAATCTATTGTGAAGACAAAAACCTTTGCACGTACATTTGTGGACAACTAGAAATGTTTGTAGCTACTTTTGCTTGAGGAAAAAGGTGCAAAAAGTGCAACAAGCTAAAACAAATGTGACCCTTCTGCACTGAGTTTAAACGGTTATTTAACCAGTGAGACCAAATGTGTTTCTCTCTTCTACAGTTAACTGCTGAGGAGGAGAGGGTATGTCTGGGGAAAGATTTTCTTTTGCCCTCATTCCCTTTTCCCCTGTCAGTAACGTAAAAACTATGCCCAGAACCTCGTATCAATTGTCAAGTCTTTTCCCACCCGGTAGTGTGTGTTTATTTCCTTCCGATCCTAATTCTACTTATACAGAAGAGGTCCGTTAGAGCTCTTCCTCCCACCTGGCACCCAGTTATCCCTTCCAGCAATAAATTGTGATTTTCCACTCCCAACATGTAATTTATGTCTGGTGCTGCTTTTCCCCATAAGCTTGAGGATGAGGAGGAACCTGACGAGTGTGATGAGGAGGTGGGTTGATTTGTCTCTCTGTTCCAGACTTAAACTTTAAGGTTTAGTCTTGGACAAATTCATTTTCCTTTAAGTGGTTTAAGACCAGTTTGATGTGGCCTGTGTTGACTCCACCTGGACTTTTTCCTGCCAGAGCACAGATGTTAATTGCTAGAAAGTACAGTATGTACTGTGACTGAAATCTGAGGTAATTGTTGAAGACTCGGAGATTTTTCTTCTATATGATTTATTTAGCTAACGTGGTGAAAACACAAAAGTATGTCAACACCCAAATGTTAGGTATGTACTTTCTAAGTCATTGGCATTAATCTGTCGTTGAACTTTTGACTCCAGCTGCAAAGATAGTCATCTCCTCCAGTTTTATTGCCAAAAACAAAAGTGTGCTGCAGGTGAATTTTAAGTCTCATCTGAAAATAATGAAAGTTGGTCTAAAAATAGAAAAACTCATGGTTGCACACAACAACTGAAGAGGAAAATAATCCAGGAGTGAAAATGAAACTCAGTCTAAAACATGTCATCACCCAGCTGACCATAAACCTCTTTGAAAGTCCTGGGACTTATACCAAAGCTGTCCTTCTAACCTTCTAATTTTAGGTTTTTGGAGCAAAGTGAAAGAAACTTGGCAGTCAGATGATGTGAACCCATTTACAACCTTGATTTTTAAACTAATAGTTTGCTTTGTGAACCCAAGTAGCTGCTATATATTTTGTTATGTACCTGCATTGTTTGTGCAGCCATAAGAGCGTTAATGAGAATGACCATCAGTGTTCAGTCATTAGGCCTAGATTGCAATTCGGATTCTTAGGGTTCAGCTCAGCGCTATCTGCAGGTTTCCCAGTTCTTCTCCAGAAAATGAAGAGGCGATTTCTTTATAGACCTGGTTTTCTAAAACTGTCTTGGCCAATTTATTGCATTTAAGTCAAAAGCATCTTTTGTTTGAAATATATTTGTAAACTCCAGCATTGCCAAGCTCAAGTGTGAAAAACTGAAAACAAAGACAAGCGCTTAGAGCATGGATCTGTTTTTTTAGAAAGTTACTGCCGGAACTAAAACCATCTCACACAGTAATCAGTATAATCACAGAAACTCTAAATCAAGATCATCAGCACACATTATTTCTAATTAAATCGGATGTTTCTGTGCATATCCCTGCAATCTGATGCTTTACATTATCCATTTATTTACAAAAACTCTGCAGTGCAAGAATTCTTTTTAATCATATTTGCTTTGTTTTATATGTTTTATTTCTTATTTTTCCATATGCCAGCCTATCTCTGACAATGAAGCGGGGGATAACATGGTGGGTAGGCTGCATCGGCACAACAGGCATACATACATATATTTAGTTGCACTAGTTTACCTTGTATTTATCTTTTGAAATAACCGTCTTTGTTTATGGTTTTTGGCTTTGATCTTTATCGCCTCCAGTCAGAGGATTCCAAGGTGAGAGAAGGATTCCAGCTCACTGCTGCTGTGAACATTATCATTTCATTTTGTCTAATTTGACCTTTTTTTCCTTATTGTTTTAATGCCAGTCTGCCTGCTCAGACTCAGAGGCATCTGAGGTAAGAAGTGGAAACATGTTGTCTTCCTCTTATCTTGGACATTTTTGTAGTATAGTGATCAAAATGTCAACAAGGAGGAAGGAAACTAGAGAGTTCCCTGCTGTTTTCTGTATGATTAGCTCTTTGAATACACAGTAGCAGCAGTAGACCTGCGATCAATTTGCATAAATATTGCATGTTTTAAGCTCAAAGAAAAAAGAGAACGTCGGGATATGTGTGGGACCAATAAATCATAGTGTTTTCTTAGCTTTATGATAAACTTCGGATCATAAACATTAACAGTCCAACATCAGATAATGAATTCGTCATTAAATCTAATTTGCCAATATCTGTTTTCCACTTGAATCTCCCATCTGCTGCTTAGTAAACACAGTTCATAAATCTCTGTATAGACACGATGCCAGAATATGCACAAAGCCTTTGGTTCCACATGCTGGTGAAACTCTTTTTTTACATTTACAGCTCATTCCCTCTTGAGATCTTAACAGACTAGATGGTGGGCTAATTGAATGGGATGGTGTAAAACTGTTGTATTTAGCTGCCTCTAAATGGCTTCTTGCAGTGGTTCAGTTTCCAGCTGACTCTGAGATGGTCTTTGGGGGTCGGAGTCAGAGTGTAAAAAACAGATAAAGTGTCGTGGAGTTTTAGCTTCTCTGGTTAATGGTTGAAATGAACAGATGTTAAACTGGATGTTGCTAATAAATTAAATCTGTTATGGGACATCTCAACGTTTGCCACTTGTAGCTTCTAGAGGAGATGTTTTTTTTATCTGACATATGTGTGTTCAGCAAGTAGTCTGAAAACACTTAGTGAAATTATTTCCTTCCTTATAAATGTAACATCACCATTAAGATTATTTTTAATGTGTAAAGAATTGTTGCAAAATTGCAGAGATAGGGACTCAAGTCGACTCGAGTCGCTGTTTTGATGACTTGTGACTTGACTTGACAAAAAACAAAAGACTTGAGACTCGACTCGGACTTGGAAGTTAAAGACTCGGCACTTGACTTGACTTGAGACACGATGACTTGAATGACTTGAGTGTTATGCATCTAGTATAACTCATTTGAAGATCCATTCTGACCAGTAAGTGCTTGTCAAATTAGCTAATATTATCCTGTTAGCCTAGTCGGTAGTTAGCTAACGTTAGCTTGATATGATACGGGGTGGACAGGTTGGCCAATGATGTTTACTGACAGTTACTTATATCTTGTCTTTTCACTTTATTAAGATCAAATTCTGCAGGTAAAATTGCAATAATAAGGTGACTTGGCTTTGACTTGACTTGCCAAAGAAAAATTACTTGAGACTTGAAAGCTAAGACTTGAGACTTGCACATATGTGACTTGGTCCCATCTCTGCAAAATTGTTTGAAGTTATTCAGAACAGTCTGACACGTAGTAGACACACTGTAACTTTACGATCTTATATTGAATTGTTTGTCTCTTGTGTGGATTTCTTTTCAACAGAAACACGATAATTATTCACGTTACTTCTCCAGCTGAAGCCTCATAATCCTTAAGAAAAAGACAGACAATGTCATAATAGGTAGTGCGAAGTACAGAGTGTCACTTTCACTTTATTGTTGAGATGGTAATAAGCCTTTTTCAAAGGCAGAATGACCCACAGACCTTGGACCGTGACATGCATCATTCCACTGTTCATTTTTGATTTGCTGCCAGTGATGAGGAAGAAGAATATATCAAACTTAATGGCTTCCTAATGAAAAACAGCACGTTTTCTGTGGCATGTTTTACTTTAGTGTTGTTAACGCTGTCCTGCTTTTCCTGTCCTTTCCTCTCTAATCTATCCTGCCCAAACTGGCCCTGATGGGTTTTTTTTAGGTTGACAACAAAGAGAAGGAGAAACAGGTTGGTTGGTCAGGCCCAGTGATTCTTGATGCTGATGCATTTGAATCAGGTCTTTGTGTTTTGTGTGCCGTGCTGTATTTGTTAGGTAGTCTCCAGTGTGTGTGGTCGTGTTCTGATATGACCGAAACGAAGAAGAATCTTCAGCGAAAATGAAATTGTTCCCGTGCTCATCTTTACTCTCAGTATTCAACTGAGAAGTGAATATATGTATGTTCTGAGTCAGAGGAAACGGAGCTGAAAGTCGTGCACCCACATGTTTACGCATTGCTGGTATTTCCTCTAGGAGATATAGGCTGTGGTCTAGGGTGCCATCTATTAGAGGAAGTCAAATTTATCTTGGCAGATAAAGCGCAACTCGATCTCCTAGGCTGTTATCCTACATAAAGTTTGTGTTGTTACACAGGATAGTTTGAGCAATAGAATTTTAATTTGAAAACACAAAATCTGTAGGTACATTTTGCGCTATTTATCATTTTGGTGCATTTTTAAAACACAAGGCTCTATTTCCAAAAACTGGTGAGGAGGCATGTTTATTATTCTGCCATTTAGAACCCGACCATCAATCATTTAATGTCAGTTAGTATTCTCTAAATAATGTAATATGACACACGTTTTTATATTTGATCTGTGGTGCTTAAGTTTAGCTTAAGTTTATATCTAAGTTTATCAGATTTCGTACGCATTGCATGATATAAATGTGAACATTTTGTCACTATGAGGGGATTTTTTTCTGCCAAAAAATGCCTCTTATTTTTGAACATGTTGTCTTGCAATGGTTTAGGTACATATTCAGAATATTTAGACAATTAGGTAATCTATTCCAGTGGCATCACAACTGAACTGTTCAGGTTAGTACCTCGCTGTAACAAGGAGTGTCTGTTTCCATCAGACATTCTTATTTCATCTAGCAGCACTCGACAGATACTTTAGGCGAGTGTTGCTATTAATCTGAGAAGATTGAAAATGCGGTTGAAGTAGGATTGAAAAGCTTGAATTATTTTTCACTACTTGTGACCAAATTAAAGTGCTTTTTCAAGCCTCACAGTACAAAAAAACATGTTTTCTTCCTGGAAGAAACATCAGGAACACTCGTTCGGCTTTAATTCTCTGTATTCCAACTTTCTTTATTTCCTCTCAAACATTCTATTCTTGATCAGTTTGAACTCTTCTTTGTGGCCTTAATGGAAAGTTTTAGTCTGTGTGTACGCTGAGCTGAAAGCATGTGTCTACCATGTGTCCTCCTGTAGGACGACTCCTCAGCTTATGATGACAGTGAGGAGGAGCAGGAGAAGGTTTGGTGTCTCTAAATTATGCTCGTCCCTCCATTACTTCGTCACTAACCTCTCCTCTCCTACGGACTGAAATCATCACATGTGGTTGAATAAATCCTGTAATTGCTTTGTCATCCTGTGTGTGTGTGAGACTGAAGGTGTATTTGAGCAGTCATATATACATACTCATGTTTTTCACTTATCCTGTACCTCCCCCTTACATTTTTCTTTTTCTGTTGCTTATTCTTTTAAATCATTCTTTCTCTTATTCTTTTCTTTGTTCAGAAGCTTGACAAGGAAAAGGTAAGCCATGAAATGAATCATTTGACACCCCATTGCCCATGTCTTGTTTCTTATTTGAGTAACATTTCTGAAATTGGCCTATTTCTTTTTCTGTTTTCATGTCATTCCAGTCCGAGTCCAAAAAGGAAAAGGTGTGTTTGCGACTAAGTACTGTGTGTGCAAAAACAGTGTGGTTGTAAATCCAGAAGTTAAGGGTAAAACAATTGCTTGTTCTTTAGAAATAACATAACTTTTTGGTACTTTTACCATTTTTGAGCCTTTATTGTTAAACTGCAGCACTGTCTTAAGATTGATTGAAAAAGAATAAGCCTCAAAACGCACAAACATGTAGAATACTTAAAATCCTACCAAAGTAATGTCCAGAGTCAGCTGATCAGTGACAGAATAGAGTGGCCAGTCACTGTGCCTGTGATAATGAGGAGCAACTTGGCATTCTTTGGTTGAGAAAATAGTGGCAAAGTAAATAATGAGCTGGAACCACTATGAGTTTTTTTCTGTTTGAGTTTATAGGCTTTAGAGACAAATGACGCTATCTACGGTACTGTTTGTAAGACACCAACTTCTTATAAGTACTTCACACAATTCTATTAGAAAAATAAGTAACATCCCTCTTATACATCATGTAAACTACATAAACAGGGTACTTTGTCCCTATAAAGATCCCCTGAAAATTAAAATACTCCTCAACTTCAAGTTTTCAGCTCGCTTATCTATCCTTCCTTCAACATTGCTGCTGTTGTTAACTTTAAGCACTCTCATCGCAGTGTTTCCAGTTGCTGCAGCTAGCTGTTATCAGCAACAACGCTCTACAAAGCCGCTGTACATTACTTGCTCAGCATCAAGCAGTCAACAGTGAGATGAAGATCCAGATATTTCCCCTTGGAACTGGTAGATATTGAGCCAAGAGTAAATACAGACTGACATTCAGCAACATGACTCCAAGATAATACCAATACTGTTCTTCTCCTCGATATATAGACAAGCAACTGTTGCAAATGCTCCTAGTGGACAGTTATTGCAGGTTTTAACCAATCAAATAAGTCAAACTTCTGACTATATGTAAAATTTCTATAAGGAAGGACTCGTCCTGTGAAAGAACTGAAATTTACAAAAGGTCACATAAGTTTCTGAGAGATTAGTTGAGGTCGATGCAAGGATGCAGGAGCTATAGTCTTTTCTTCTGGATCGCAGCTAGAGTCCATAACAACAAGTGGCGAAGGACCGGCGGTTCAAACCTGACTCCTCTTTCTTATGTTAATGCTCTTCAGATCTTACAGTGAAACAGCAGTGTGGCTTAGCTGAACAAAACACAAAAATGTTTGCTTTCATCTCTGATACCATGAGGCCAACTCTTATTCATCAATAGCTGTTTTTGATCCACGTATGCTCATTTTTTCAACTGCACAGCTCTCAATACACACTTGGGAGAGTCGTGACACTAAAGCCAAAGAGTCTGCTGGTTTTTCTTACAACTATTTGCATATTCAGCAGCTTCAAGTGTGGAGGGAGCAGGCAGTTAATTAATCGATTTGGTGTTTGAAAGGCCAAACCGCAGACTCCTTAGAGATCTAGAAGTGCATGTGTCTCTGGAAGGTCAGCTATCTGCATGAAGGCTGTTAATGATCCTGATGCCATTTAAGAGGTTGAAATTCATTGTCATGTTTATCTGACAAGTTCCTGAAAATCTAAATCCTGCGTTATCTTCTGCACAATACTGACAGAAAAACAACTTGTTCCGTTTTAAAGGTCAAGGCTGGTTTTTAACTCTTTAGCCTTTGAGAGGGTGATGTGTCATGCAGGCTGGATATAAAACCGGGAATCAGCAAACCTGTAAAAGTTTCTCCGCTAATTAATGATCAGCTTTATTGATGTGTGAGTCACTGCCTGGAGGTAAAAGGGGACAGCAGGGACCGTGAACCTAAAAAAGGTGCTAAACAAGTGTTGTGTCAATATGTTGATTTTGTACAAGGATGTGTATATCTGAGATGTAAGTGCTAAGGAAGGACTCGTCCTGTGAAAGAACTGAAATTTACAAAAGGTCACATAAGTTTCTGAGAGATTAGTTGAGGTCGATGCAAGGATGCAGGAGCTATAGTCTTTTCTTCTGGATCGCAGCTAGAGTCCATAACAACAAGTGGCGAAGGACCGGCGGTTCAAACCTGACTCCTCTTTCTTATGTTAATGCTCTTCAGATCTTACAGTGAAACAGCAGTGTGGCTTAGCTGAACAAAACACAAAAATGTTTGCTTTCATCTCTGATACCATGAGGCCAACTCTTATTCATCAATAGCTGTTTTTGATCCACGTATGCTCATTTTTTCAACTGCACAGCTCTCAATACACACTTGGGAGAGTCGTGACACTAAAGCCAAAGAGTCTGCTGGTTTTTCTTACAACTATTTGCATATTCAGCAGCTTCAAGTGTGGAGGGAGCAGGCAGTTAATTAATCGATTTGGTGTTTGAAAGGCCAAACCGCAGACTCCTTAGAGATCTAGAAGTGCATGTGTCTCTGGAAGGTCAGCTATCTGCATGAAGGCTGTTAATGATCCTGATGCCATTTAAGAGGTTGAAATTCATTGTCATGTTTATCTGACAAGTTCCTGAAAATCTAAATCCTGCGTTATCTTCTGCACAATACTGACAGAAAAACAACTTGTTCCGTTTTAAAGGTCAAGGCTGGTTTTTAACTCTTTAGCCTTTGAGAGGGTGATGTGTCATGCAGGCTGGATATAAAACCGGGAATCAGCAAACCTGTAAAAGTTTCTCCGCTAATTAATGATCAGCTTTATTGATGTGTGAGTCACTGCCTGGAGGTAAAAGGGGACAGCAGGGACCGTGAACCTAAAAAAGGTGCTAAACAAGTGTTGTGTCAATATGTTGATTTTGTACAAGGATGTGTATATCTGAGATGTAAGTGCTAGCTCATTCACAAATGATGTGTCATTGCAGGCTGAAAAGACAGACAAAGAGAAGCAGGTTGGTTTGTTTGTGATTACTTTGTCCACCACCTCCCCTGTCTGCTGAAACTTCAGCTTTTATAGTTTATATTCCCATTAAGTTTATACAAATGTGTTGCTTTGCATTGATTCTCCTTGAGACACTAATGATCACATAACTGCAGTTCTTTGAATTTGTATTCTTTTTTTAAATCTTTCTGAATCATTTTGTTTGTAAGAACAAAAAGCAATTTATGGCTTTCTTCTCAAATCTCTCCTTTCTTGTTTTTGCCGAAGGAGGAGGATAAGAGCAAAGAGGTGGGTGCTTGAAACATAGATGATAATCCTCTCTTTAGAAATCATGTCATCTACCAGGGCACACAAGCACAAGGATCTGTAGTCTTGAGAGGAAACCTATCAAAAGGTCCTACGAAAGACATCTTTCTCTTGTGTATCCTGCCTTGATAATTAACTCGAATGCAGTGACTAAATACTGTCGGAGCGAAACGTTTATTTCACTCAAACAAACAAAATGAGTGACATGTACTAATTGTAGCGCCAAAGCTGATCTTTAACGATGACTTCTTTACTATGCAAGCTTTTGAGGCATGTGTGATCTTACTGGAGATCAGACATGCCTCATGTCATGGCATCAGAAATAGATCTGACAGGAAAACATTAATGGGAAAGACCTTCAAGGAAAAAAGTAAAAAATACTCTAAGACTCTTGATCAATAAGGAACTTATCAACCATGTTACTATTTGGTGTACGTTCACTTGAAATGTGTGTGTGACAACTGAACAAACCAAAATTTACACATTCAAATGAGGCTGATGTTTGAGCTTGTTTGTTTTCATTGAGTGATAATTTCCCATTTTAAAATTCAAGGATTGAATGTAAATAATTCGACAGCATAAAACACAATAGTTTCTTTGTAAACAGTAATTTGATGTTTTGATATAATTACTTAACTTTTAAGGTGTATAAATATAAATAAAGTTTAAAATTGTAATTGCACCACTGTAAATTAGAAGCAAATTTACATTCCTCCAGTTTCTTTTGTATATACATAACTGTGTGTGTGTGTGTGTGTGTAGTCATCTGACTATTGAGATGACTATTAGGCCCAACTGAAACTGACCGTGTCAATAGTTGTGTCTGCTGCCCCTGTTTTCTCAGACATTTCACAGAATCATTTCCATTTTACCCAAAACACTTATCTTACCATCAATAGAGGGAGCAAACACATCTTGAGTCAATTTAAGCCCAATTTTGTTATTTGAGTGTACGGACTGAACGTGTTTTCAGGCTTGGTTATGTATTGATTAGAAGAGTGGAAAACATGCCAGTTTCTGATGTTTTATTTATGTTTTCGTTTGTTCTTGACAGTCAAAAGACGAAGTGAATAAGGTTTGTTGGCTCAGTCACTTTCACCTCCCTTTTTCCTTTGTAGATATATTCACTGTGCTGTAATACCACCTGAGGTTAAACTTTGAGCCTGTAGACTTCCCTGTGTTATAGTTATCCTGATGTGCAACAATACCTGAGTTTCTTGTGCCATTTTTATTTACATTTTGAAGGTATGAATAAGAAAGGGTGAATGGAAATGGTAAAAATAAAAGTTTAAACTTTTCGGCTTTTACTCTTCTTTGAGGTACTTTTTTGATTAGTTTCAAAGAGGAGTTGGTCCACATTAGGGTAACAACTTTGCCAATCTTTTTTTTGGCCTGGCAAAGATTAAGATGATATAACTCACCAGCTCTTTTTTGTTCTGAGTTGACAAAGATAAACTCATGTGACTGACCAGCATCATACCAAATATGATATAATATCCCAAATATTCTCACAGATTTAAGTAATTGCTCGATTTCTTCATTTTCCTGTTGTGAATGTCCACCACAGCTGTTGTTTTTTTTTTCTCCTCGATGTTTGTCTCCAGTAAAGACAACGACTTCAACTGAATTACAACCAGGAGGAACATAGCCTATAGCGCCACCTTCTGGCGGCACTATGCAGCTTAGTTTATTTGGTTCAAACCAGTCATCGTGAAAGTTGCCTGACATGCATTTCTTATTTATGGCTTTTGAAAAGATCACTAGTGACTGTAAACCTAGCTCGCAGTACTGCAGGTAGTAAAAGCTGAATTCACCTGACCCTCGTGTAGCTGTTAGAATGGCTCAGTGACCCCAGAAACAATGGAAAAAAAAAAACTTTTCCAGCCCTAAATCTGAAGAATTTGTTTGGATTTGGGGACTTTTTTTAATTAGGAAGATGGTTCAGTTTAGAGAATTTGGTTAAAGAAACTCACCTTTTAATTATCTTTTTCCATATATCTCTTAAACCTGATGCATATTTTTCAAATTTGCAGTTTGACAGAGAACCAAAGTACCCAGCGGATTAAACAATGATGCACACTTTGAAGTTTTGTACATTAGAGTTTTTAAAAATCAGAGAAATGTGTGTAGAAAGTGTGACAGACACTAGCTGTCACCCTCAGGTAAGTATCTGATCATTCGGTGTGAGATAAGTGTGCAGATAATCCATCACAGACAACAGTTAAACATTAGATTTTTACCTAATTTTTCCCTGTAGTCTTGTAAATCCCTATAAAGTAGAGGCAATGATCCAAAAAGCCTTCACTGATAACCACCTACTCACCATCCAGTCCACCAGACAATAGCACAAAAACCCACTAGAAATAACTCCTGGTTCTGTTCTTATCTGCTCTGAACCAAAATGGACGACGCTGTGTCTGTGCAGTTTTGCTTTGATCTTTGGTTTTCTGTTTGTCAGTGGGTGATTCTTCTTTTTACTTTGTGTCTTTTCTTGTTTTTCCTTTCTGTCTTTCCAAGAAGACCGAAGCCGCCGCTGCCGTCACAAAGAAGGTACAGTTGGGTGGTTGAGAGAGATAAGAGAGTTGGTCTTTTTACCTGTAAAGGACACATCTAATTTCAGGGTGGGATTCTAGTGGAGGAGTGTTTGTGTCTGAATGTTTGTGGATACCTTTCTGCTGTCAGTGATTTTCTGTCCTTTCAAATTCCTGAAATAAATCCAGAAAATTAAGAATCTGTTTCACCTTTAAAGGTCTAAATCACCCATACCTGTTAGTTTTAAACAGAAAATGTATTTTATGTAAAGCAGAATGCATTACTTTACAGTATAATTATTATTTTTTTTTATGTTAGATGCTAGATGTCTTCTATTAAGAAAAAAAATCAATAATCAGTCACTTAGTGATATAGCATTGGCTTGGAGGGAAGCTTTTAGACCCAGAAATTTAACCAATAACACGACCAAGTGGGAAAAATACAAAGAAACAATACAAAACCTCTGATATGTGAAACTGATGATAGAAGCAAAGAAAAACTGCGTCTGGCAAAACTGTAACCCTGGAGTGGATTTGATTTTAACAATCACTTAACAAGCTATTTCATTAAGAGTAACGGGCACTTAAGGGCACAAAGTCCTTTAACAAGATGAAACATTTAAAACTACAATTTCCAAGCGACTGGAAGGTGTTTGTTTCTTCTCTTTTGTCAAGGAGACTTTTTCTCACAGGGAAGTTATACTTTGCATGTCAGCGAGGGTTCTGGGCTCCAAAGGGGTGTGTCTCACATAAATATCTCCTTTAGAGAGTCTGTCCCAAGATCTCTTACATATCTATGGACCCAGGATTATGTTGTCATAATGCAGCCCTGAGCGCTGAGTTGATCCGTTGTGACGTGCACGGTGTATCTATTTCTGTAGAGTGTGCCCTAGTGTAACGGGCATCTCACTGTTCCACATACTTTGATTAAAGATGATTTTAGACCAAAAAGATTAAGATAAATTAAATCGTTAAAATGAACTCTCACATTCCTGCACAATGCTTTAAACAGACCAAAACCTTGAGTAAGAGAGTCGTTTATCTGCTTGTCAGTTGTATGAATGTCTGTTGCTGCACAACTGTGCATCTGCAGCAACAGTATAACCCAACGAGGACTGCAGCAGATCTGCCAGGTCAGTCACATTGTCCACCAATGAAACATTTTTCTGCCAGTATCACCAGCTGCTGCTACTGTTGCAGAAAGACACAACAGAACTTACAGGAAGACTTACGTCAGTGAAGTTGCACTAATTCATGTGAGCCATTCAGTGGTGATTTACAGTCCCCTCCAAAAGTATTGGAACAGCAAGGCAAATTCCCTTGTTTTTGTTTTTCACTGAAGACATTTGGGTTTAAGATCAAACGATGAGTATGAAACAAGAGTTCAGAATGTCAGCTTTTATTTCCTGGTATTTACATCTAGAAGCATTAAACAACTTAGGATATATCACCATTTGTATTACACCACAGCATTTTTTAGGTGAGCAAAAGTAAAGGAACAAATAATCTTAAAGTAAGTAACATTTAATATTTGGTGGCATAACCCTTGATTGCAATAACTGCCTCAAGCCTGCGACCCATCGACATCACCAAACTGTTGCATTCTTCCTTTGTGATGCTATTCTAGGCTTTTACCGCAGCTTCTGATGAAGTCCTTTGTTTTATTGGCAGTGTGCTTTGGGTCATTGTCCTACTGCATGATAAAATTCCTCCCGATTAGTTTGGATGCATTTCTCCGTAAATTGGCAGACAAAATGTTTCTGTAAACTTCGGAATTCATTCTGCTGCTACCATCATCAGTTACATCATCAATAAATATTAATGAGCCCGTTCCAGAAGCGGCCATGCATGCCCAAGCCATGACATTACCTCCACCATGCTTCAGGATCATAAGCAGTTCCTTTCTTTCTCCACACTTTGGCCTTTCCATCACTTTGGTAGAGATCAATCTTGGTCTCATCAGTCCATAAGATTGTGTTCCAGAACTTTTGCGGCTCATCTCTGTACTTCTTTGCAAATTTCAATCTGGCCTTCCGATTCTTACTGCTGATGAGTGGTTTGCATCTTGTGGTATGGCCTCTATATTTCTGCTCTCGGAGTCTTCTTCGAACAGTGGATTGTGATACCTTCACCCCTGCACTGTGGAGGTCGTTGGTGATGTCACTTACTGATGTTTTGAGGTTTTTCTTCACAGCTCTCACAATATTTCTGTCATCAACTACTGTTGTTTTCCTTGGCCGACCTGTTCGACGTCTGTTGCTCAGTACACCAGTAGTTTCTTTCTTTTTCAGGACATTCCAAATTGTTGTGCTTGCTATGCCCAATGTTTGTCCAATGGCTCTGATTGATTTTCCTTCTTTTCTAAGCTTCAAAATGGCTTGCTTTTCTCCCATAGACAGCTCTCTGGTCTTCATGTTGGTTTATCCTCTTTAACAAGAAATTCAGTCTTTATAGATTTAAACATGCAGAGCTATTTAATGTTTGAACAATCAACCTTAAAGGCAACACCTGGTCAACAAGAAACACCTGTCAGTCACATGTTCCAATAGTTTTGCTCACTTGAAAAATGTGTGGGTTCAAACAAAGGGTGGTATGTCCTGAGTTGTTTAACACATCTAGATGTAAATACCAGGAAATAAAAGCTGACATTCTGAACTCTTGTCTCATTCTCATCTTTTGATCTTAAACCCAAATGTCTTCAGTGAACAACAAAAACAAGGGAATTTGCCTTGCTGTTCCAATACTTTTGGAGGGGACTGTATTTCTCTTTTTAATTCACAAAGACTTCCAGTAACGTATGTTCAGAAAGTAAATAGACCAGTATAGAGGTGTGGTATTACAGGCATTACTACTGATCTTTCGTGCTGACTTTTAATGTATTAAAGGGAATCCAACTGCACAATGAAATACTGGAGACAGTTGGATCAGATGAGGCTCACTGTGCCAAAGTAATATTTCCTCACATTTGCACAAACAATTTTTAGTTTCTTCTTTGTCCTGCCAGATCTAAGCGCTTTCCAAAATTTCAGGCGTATATGACGGCATTCAAACCCTCTGAAAAAAACACTTAGCGTCCTGGCACTACTGACAGGGAAAAAAGCAGCTATTCCTGAACACAAAGAGGTGCAGTGCACTGCCTTTATAATGGGAGTGGTACCCTAACCCAAAAAAGTGTAAATACTGAATGTCAAAAGGCCTCACATATACTTGGTTTAATTCCTATGATTACATGTCAAGGTCTTTGCATTTTTACCCACTCTTAATTCTTCATCTTGTCTCATATTAAAACCTTTGGGTGGCATTTATTTTTCAAGGACATCACAGACTTGCATGTGCATTCACCCTCACATACAAATGAATGTGTTTTACTGTGCTCAACAGTTGAGGCCCACGTAAACGCAGCTGTGCATTTCATCACTGGACTCAGACCAGCTAACGGTCACTTTCACTCACAGCAGCTTTTCTCAATTAAAATGCAAGATCTTAAAAACGCTGTCACTTCAAAGTCACAGCCCCCCTTTGGTGCAGTAATATGTGGTGGCAGTGTGCCTGGTGTCTTCTAGCTAATAACACAGTTCCACAGTTATTGATGGCACACTTTATATAAACACTCTTTTGGGTGCCTCATCTGGTGTTTGTCCAGCAACTTGACTGGCATAAAATGTGGGGCATGGTTGAGCTGCTGAATTGTAATGAGATTCAACCTTCAGACTATATTTTACAGGTTTATTGATAGTCTGTTACCAGGCTTCTCAAGGCCACTTTAACCTGCAGACTGAATGACCAACAGAAAGCTGCATGTCTTTTAGGGACAACTGAAAGAGTAGATCACCAGCTGCATGTTTGTATGTTTGTAGCATTAAAAGCTTGTTTATTCGCACAATTATTTCGTCATTCTGCCAGTTGTTGAGAATAATTTAACTTCACCAAATTCCCATCAGAAATGCGCAGAGTTTAGTTATCTTGCCGTGACAGAGTGAGGAGAGGTGCATCATGGGAGGTCCACAGCAGTCTAAGCCTGTAGAAGCATAACTATGGGATGTTTCATGGCCTGGGATTGTTCGTATTCTCCTCAGCAGTTTCAGCTTTGTTAAGGGCTTTCTTATATATTATTAAACTATCTTTCCAGACTAATTGAGATTCTTTGAAATTTGTGCAAGACCATTTTCTTTCCAGCTTTCTTGCAGTCTGCTTTAAAGCATAATGGTGTGATTTGAACCAAGGAGGGAGCCTCTTCTGACCGATTAACTTCTTTTCAGAGGGGCAACATTGTCCAAAGTTGTACGCATTGAAGGTGTAGCACTGTTAACAAAACAATCAAGTTGTATGCGAGTAAAATTTAGGTAGCTGTCCTCTGTTGTATTTGTACATGGCATTGAAGAAAATGATAATGGAATTGATTCTTTAAATTGGTTATAGCATTCTCTAATAGACACCTAATATTAATACAATTCTTCTCAGATGCTGTTTAGTCAAGTAATGTGAACTCAAAGGTTATCAAAAAAATGATCCGAAAGGGTTATGAGGAAATACTGTTGATTATTCACTCTCAATGCCGTATGTCATCACAAGCTCAAGAGTATGATTAAGGGAGTGAGTAGGTCTGTATATATTTTGAGATAATCCAATTGAAACTGATATAGAATTAAAATGAATATTTCGGCTGTCATTTTCAACATCTACATGAATTTTAAAGTCACTATCTACCATGACTTTATCTGTACTCAGCACTAACTGAGATAAAAAAAAATCTGAGAATTCAGACAGAAACTCATCCATATCAAATTTCAATCAGATAAGTTGTATCGCTGGTTTGTAACACATTAGAAATACTGTCATAGAAACAGAATTTCTCCCTAACTTTCCTGGTGGATAAGTTATTTTCACTTCTCTTCATTTCAGTTTCTTCTGAAACAACATTAGGGTTGTATATTATTTTGTCCACTACATTCAATCTTCCACTAAAAAGTCAGATTAAATTCAGAGAGGTGTGAAGACATAAGAGGCTCCTGCAAGAGGTTTTCACTTCATACTTCTGCCTCTCATAATTAATGTTTGAGGACCTGCTTGAGTTTCAGGTAATAACTTCCTCTTTGAAGTGTTCTATTCAGACACAACTATGAAGGTTTCAATGAATGAACTCACCATCTGACTCTCCGAATTCCTCACAGCCAAAATTGTGTTCTGTCATAATCTTCACAATTTGTATTCATCAGCATTTACTTCCCACTGCATCACCATTATCTTCTTTTAATTGCAACCATAATCTGGTCCACACATATTTTAGATTTATTGCACGCTACGCACAGAGTTAGCTAAAACATCAAAGTATGCATTAAGGTGAAACTGTTGGGGTGTTTATATCGATTGTGGAACTTTAAACTTTTAGGCTTAGAAAAATACAGCTCACAAAGATTAGTTATTTATGTATAGCTTGAATTGCTCAAATGTTGCAACTGAGGAAGAGGAAAAAGAGAGTTTAGGTACTTGTGCTAACTTTGTGCTAGTTTTTTCACATCTTTATATTGGATATTGATGTAAGTAAGTATATGATAATGTTTTAATTGCTTTATTATCTTTATTTATCTCTATGATCACAGTTATTTCAATTACAGTTAAATGGCAAGCCACATACATCTTAATAACCTTTAAGGACCCCTTTATGTACACAACTGCTGGGCTTTTTTGATTCTCCAAGTGTATAAATACAAATATTTCATTCAAACTTGACATTATGATAATAACTTATATTATTTTGCATTTGTCAAAAAGTGTTATTGTTATTCATAACATTTAATTAACATATAACCACACTTTAGTTCAGTTGTTACAAGTGAGTAAATTATTTGTAATATGAAATTTGAATAGATTAGATGACTTTGAAAAAGAGAAAACATCAAAAACATGACAAAATAGTTGATTATTTGGTCTCAGAAGAACATGAAACACCACTGCTGAGGACTACGCTGCATGTAATCAACATTTTGAGGGGGGTTACAGTCCAGCTCTGGATGCAGATATGACTAAAGGCGTGATATTCAACCAATTATCACCTCTCCTTTTTTTTGTTTATTTGTGTGTTGTAGATGGATACTGAGGCTGCAGACATCCTCAATGATCTGCAAGTGAAGCTCAGCACCGTCTTGGACAACTTCAGCACTATGTTTGCCAAGAGGTAACACACACACACACACACACACACACACACACATCTGTCCCTCTGCCTTTGTGAGGAGACTCATTGGCATGATACACTCCCTAACCACAACCAAATGCCTGACCCCCGAACCCTTACACAATACCTGATTCTAATCTGAATGTTAAGTCAAAGTGTGAGGAACAAAGCCTCGATCAGCTTGCAGGAGACTTTTGTCAGTTTTTTCTCGTCTTTGCTCCTTTCAGTTTTCAGAATCGTATAAATGGCTGCATGCGTCAGATGGCTGAGATCCTCTACCAGATGAAAGGCCCCCCCAACCACAACACAGCAGAGGCAGATGCTGACAACATGCTTCGGCCCCTCATGGAGTTCCTGGATGGGAAGTAAGTTGAAGCATGATACACCGAGGTCTTAGGTGGAGGACTCCAGAGCAGTAAGGGATGACCGCAGGAGCAGATTTCTACCTTTGAGTGGAAGTAATGCCACTTCTTTTTACTAGGGCTGGGCGCGTTAACCCGTTATTATCGCGTTAACTTATTAATTATTTAACGCTGATAAATATTTTATCGCGAATTAAAGCAGGTTTTATTATTGTAAAAGTCAGTTACAGCAAACACCACAAAGCATGGAGTAATAAAATAAAAATAAAATAGCAGGTAACATCACCGCTACAGGTGCTCCTCGGTCTCTGTGTGAAGGTCACGGAGCTAACCGGCGCTACCTCCGGTTTTACTTGTTTCAACATAAAGGCACGTATTTCAAAATATTTAATATAAATAAAAAACAGTCTAAAATATCACTTAAAGGGGAACTCCGGGGCATTTGAAGCGCATTTCCATTGCTAGAGGTTGTCAAATACTGACGGTAGGACACAGAGAGGTGCAAATCGGCGCTCCCTGTGTGGAGATAGAGAAGATTTTCTAGAGAAGATAATTGTTTTGTATATGGGAGTATCGTCCATTGACTCTTTTGGGCTTTCACATGCGCGAGCATACCGACAAGAGGTAAGTGACATGCTGTTTATAAAGTTGTTTTGTAACGTCCCCATGCCAGTAATGTGAGAACCATGCATATGGTTTTGATGGTAAGGCTTGTGACTTTATTGTCGGATGGTTTATAAAGTGGTGTGACGTTTCTGCAGTGTGCAAGTTGTTGTTTTACGTGGAAGGTTTAGCACTTGCCCCTTGGCCACCACGTATTTGGCTAGCATGACAGGCTGCGCAAACAGCGCAATCGCCACACAGGGAGCGCCGTCAGTATTTGACAACCTCTAGCAATGGAAATGCGCTTCAAATGCCCCGGAGTTCCCCTTCAAAGGCAAAACACACAACTGATAGCAGCAAGTCATTCAACGAAGCAGACAGTGGAGCGAGGCTTCTACATAAAAACTACATAAAAATGCTGATGTTAAAAGTGTGTTTGCACAACAAATGTTATGGCACTTTCATTCATATGGCAGCACATTTAAAATAAGACTAAATGCTAAAAGCTATACACTACTTTTTTGGATTTTGCGTACAAATGCGATTCATCGTGATTAATCAGGGAAATCATGTGATTAATTAGATTAAACATTTTAATCGTTGCCTAGCCCTACTTTTTACTGAATGAAGTTGTGTGTTTCACCCCCAGTAATTTTCTCTAATGGTAAAATGGTTGTTCCACATTTATATAGCACCTATTTAACCTTGTCTTGGTTCTCAAAGCACTTTACATGTGTCTCTCGTCCACCCATTCACACAGACTCTCACACAGAACATCTTATTACATATTTATATGCACTGTATATACAGTATGCAGTACTCTGTCTCTACAGTCACACATCAATGATTATATATTAGTGGAGTTCAGCGTCTTATCCCAGGACACTTCAACACATGGACACCCTGGGGATTGAACTGCCGACGTTCCAGTTTGAAGACAACTAGCTGAGCAACGCTAAATGTTAATTTTACCATCTAAGATAGGCGGATGTCATAAACATGCCGAACAACACCAGTCAGATACATTTTATTTTTATATATTATTCTATTAGAACAGATGACAATCAGTCAGGTAGACATTGAAGACAATACCCTCCTGTGCATTTCTAAAGGATATACACATTGATTAAGAAGTCGGTGGCCATTTTTGCTTTTTGCTTGGCGTTTGTGTTCATTGTCAATGATCTCCTGGATGATGGACACTTGATTGTATAATAAAACAGCTGACCTCTCTATCCCTTTTGGACCATACACATATTAACCCTTCATCTTTCATGTGTTTATTTATAATCCAGCCTCCGCATCTTTGCTGACGTCTGTGAGAAAACTGTGCTGAAGAGGATCTTAAAAGATTTGTGGAAGCTTGTCCTGAACAGCCTGGAGAAGACCATTGTCCTGCCTCAGAGCAACGACAGCCTGGTAAGAACAGCCTTAACGCTCATCATCAGAATTATAACCTCGCCTCGACCCTAAACCTAACTCAGCCTTAAGTCAAACCATGGAAAAGAACTCCAATAATATGGACTCGCAATCACAGCCAGTGAAGAAGTGAACAAGTTCAAATTGATGCAGCAGAATTGGAGCTTTTCTCTTTTCTAACCCAAACATGCTTCTCTGCGTCTCCCTCGTGGTCCACGATGCACATGTCAAACTGAGAACAACGTCTTTTTTCTCTTTTTCTTTTTTCTTTTGTATGAATATCTTATTCTAAGGTTCTTGTTACTCAGGCAGAGATAGTTGTTGGAGCCAGATTGAACTGAATTCACATACAATTTTCACACATTTATACGCTGCAGTAAATGGTCCACACTTACCTAACATCTTTTTAACCTTATTCAGGTTCTACAAAGCACTTTACACTTTATTCACCCAGACACTCATACAGCTCTTCTTAGTGTATAGATATGCGCTCTATATACTGTATGCAGCACTTTTTTATCAGGGCGTATGTGGAGTTGAGCTGAGTCAGGGTTACCCAGTATTGTGTATCAACCCACATTTCTTTAGATTTTACTTCTAATAAGCCAGAGTTTCTTGTATTATTTTATAATGGTCTCGATAAACAGTTCTCCAGACTTTCTGAAGGTCTATCAAAGTTTTTCTTCAGACATTGGCTCCCTTTTCACTCATTCCTTGTTCAGGTAGAAGGACTGGACTGAAAGTTAGTTTGTTTCTGAAGCCTCTTAACACTGACCTATGAATCATTCAAGCATAAAAAAGTTACCTAACTAACAAATCTGTGCCATGTGGAAACATTACATGAAATTCAGAAAAGAGCCAGTTTTAAATTGTATGTTTGGGCGCTTTATGACCAGCAGCCTGTCACAAAGACACACATTGATCCCGTTTCCTTTGTTGCATCTATGAAAACTGTCTGCGATAACACAGTTTGACAGACATGAAAGAGTATTCTAACAAAAAGGTGACTCCCGATGACCCATTAGCTCAAAAGTTGCTTGTGGTGTGTCCTTTGAGGAAACCAAATGTAAAAAATACCAAATATTGTCTTTCAAGGTGATTAGAATAGTGCAAACTGTTTTTGCCCTGTTTACTATATTTACATTTTTGTTTGCTCATGTTTCAATAATTCTTTATATATCTCCTCTTTTCCTGACAATATATAAAGAAATAAAGGGTGGCTTTTTTGTATAGTATTATGTGTATGTATGTTTTCACATTTTCTTACATGACAAGTTATAAATGCACTTACTTAAATCAAAAGTTGATGTAATATTTACATCAGTGATGTATTTTTGCAAAGTCTCTGTCTCTGTAAACTGATTATAATGAAAAAAATGAATGATCAGTCTTCAAAGATGTATAGGTGGTGTATATCTCTGTAGTTTGGGATCATTGAGGTATCTTCTCCTGTAGCTGAGACTTAGAAACAGCACTCTGCTGCCCTCCAGTGGTGGAATTATTTTTTATTATGTGATTCGTCACCGATCGATTGTATCCATGTTGAATTACTGCATTTTAAGTCTTATACAAGTGAAATAAACCTTACTCTTTCTGTTTGCAGGGAGCCCAAATCCTCACTGCAGCTAAAGGACTCTCTAGTCTCAAGGTAAAATGTCACTGATGTGTGTTTCCGAGACCTGTGTATAGTTTACTTTCATCTCCATGTTGCCAGTTAATTGTTGTAATCAAAATAAGTGCCTGCAGCAACACGAGCTTTCACACTTCACAACCAGCATATTTATTCTTAAGCCTAAAAGCTCATTAATGTTACAAATTCTTAATATGACTTACAAGATCAAATTAGCCTCAGAGACAGCAGGTTCATACACAAAAGAAAAACACTTTTCAGCTTTATACCTTTTTTTTTTTTTTTTTAGAACAGCTGTAGCTGTGCAAATGTCATTTTTACCACTATTGGTTGCTGCTACTTGCTAATGCAGCATGTGGGAGGATGCATAAAGGTTTGACATTCAATAAACAAAATCTGGATAAGCAAAGTGAATCTTCACCACCACAAAGAATTCAAATAAACAAGTTAGTTATGTGGGCTGTCCGCATATTTTATTAGTTTATTCAGAAACAAACAAAAATTCAGTCGGTGTCGTTCGGTTCTTTTTTTCATTTGCTTGTTTTGAGTGTTCCGCTTATGAGGAAACTTCGTCTGACATTTGTCTATGAACTCTGTTTGCTGTAGGGAGGAGGTGAAGCTAAAACCCTGACGCCCAAACAGTGTATTATTATTGATGCTGGGCTGGAGACCATTAAGGTAGGAAGAGACATGCAAACTCTCTCATCAAGATGCAATGTCAGATTATTTGTTGTTTTAAAGTATTCAAGACGTTAGTAGTTACAGTAATTCATGCTTTTCTGTGTAATTCACTTCAGCTCTTTTGTTGTGTGTATGTACTTCTTATTCTGTTGTTAAAAAAGGGTCTTTTATCTCCTTCACTCTCTGTCAGCAATACTTCCATGCTGGAGGAAACGGGCTGAAGAAGGCATTTGTGGAGAAAAGCCCTGAACTGGCTTCTCTGCGTTACGCCCTCTCCCTCTACTCTCAGAGCACCGATGCTCTCATCAAGACTTTTGTCACCACGCAACACTCCCAAGGTGACCCCAGACACACACACACACACTCTTACTGCATGTACAATATGTTGGCTTCTTGTTTTTTGGATATTGCTGATGTGGTTCAATAGACTAAAAGGTCCCTTAAACCTTTGCTTGACTTTGCTTGACTTTCAGTGCATGATGGGATGGGCATCAGAATCACTGGCAATGAGAAGATCAGACCTGACAGGGGTAAGTCCAATACAATCTAAAATCAAGTCTTGCAGGTATCAACCTTGCAGAGTACTTTCTGGACCTCCCCCTGTGTCCCAAAACACGCTCAGCTCTGTATATAAAGCTAAAAGTACGAAACAAATGTAACATGGGAACCTGAAGCAACAGTAACACCGAGATAAGAAATGAATAGAGGAAAGTTAGAAGATGTTAATGTGTCGGCTGTGTTATACAGGTTCGGGGGTGGAGAAGCCAATCGGAGAGGCTATGCTGCAGATCGACATGATGCTCGGGAAAGAACGCAAAATCAACGTCAGAGGTGAGACACCAGAGTTTAAACTGAAAAAACACTAAGCTTCCTCTCTGTATACTATAGCTAAGTCTCTATATACTGTATACTACTATTACATATTAAAGGTGCCATGGCATGAAAATAAATGGAGGCTTTTATATATTTTTATAGGCTTTAGTGGTCCCCTAATAGTGTATCTGAGTTTTTTTTTCCCCAAATTCTGCCTTGGTGCAGAATTACAGCCATTCCCAAAAATGAGTTTTCCTTAGGATCCTCAGAATGAGCTGTTTAGGGTCTGCAGCTTTAAATGCAAATTAGGAGGAGAAAGGCGGGGCAAAGCGGAGCGTGGGATGTGGCCTTACTTACGCCCGTGGTACCATGCGCAACATCATAAGAGGCGGCTTTCCCGATCAGGCCATCTGCATGGTCACATTACCAAAGGCGGAGAATAATTTCCAGTGCATGGTTTAGGTCTATCATCATTTTTAGCCACTGGGGGACCGCAGGCAGGCTAGGGGAACTCATATTAATGTTAGACAACCTTAAAAAGTGAAAATTTCATGCCATGGCTCCTTTAAACCAGATATCTGTATGATTCAAATGTGAATTTAAGTCTATAATGAACTATATTGATACTTTTGCATGGAGCTCATTAGCAGTGACTGTCTGCCCGATTTTATTGCCTTTTTTTGAATGTCTGGAATATATTCATTTAAATTCAATACAGTGGATAGAACTACCTCCTTAGGAAGGAATTCAGTGCTCATAATTGTTGGAGCTAATCTTTTTAAACCAGGGTTTAGACTTGACTGCAGCCACACCACCAACAAAAAAAAATAAACAAATAATTCACAGCACAATAATAATTCTCACCACATTGTTTTGCTCATTTTGCTTATAACATCAACTCCTCCCAAATGCCCACCATCTTCTCTCTTTCTTTTGTGCCTTGTCTGCTCTCCCTCCCTCACATCTCTCCATCCAGTCATCGCAGTGAACGACATGAAGTGGCAGACATCGGGGATGTTTCGGCCGTTCGTTGAGGTCTCGATGATTGGTCCCTTCCTGGCTGACAAGAAGCGCAAGCTCACCACTAAATCTAAGAACAACAGCTGGACGGCGAAGTTCAATGAGGCCTTCCAGTTGTGAGTTTGAAATCTAAAGCATCTGCAGATGGACTTAAGTGCTGTGAGATGCATCAAATTAATTTTTTTTCTCTGCTTTGTAGTGTCCTGGGTAAAGAATCCCCGGACTGCTATGAGCTCCAAGTGACGGTGAAGGATTATTGCTTTGGCCGAGCGGACCGGGTGGTCGGCGTGGCCGTGGTTCAGCTGCGAGATGTGGCAGACCGAAAGACCTGTGTGTGCTGGTGTCCTCTGGGGCCGCGCATTCAAACCGATGAGACGGGCACAACGGTGATGCGGATCCTGTCCCAGCGGCCTGCCGACGAGGTGGCCAAGGAGTTTGTCAAGCTCAAGTCTGAAACTCGTCCAGTAGAGGAGGGCAGATGAGCAGATGAGGTGCTGACCCAGCATCAGATATCGTTCAAACGGTGAAGTGACCAGCTGTTTATCGGTGGTGTCAGAGATGTGATCTGACACAGAGGAGGAATAAGAAGAGCAAGTTGGACATTTATGAAATATATTGCATTAAATTGGAAGCGGATGCTTTCTCCAATTTTTAGATAAGCTCTCGAGATCCTCTTGAGTCTGGAATATGTGGATTAAATTCAGATCAGACCTCAAAACTCCACGGGAATAATTGGATTTGAATACCCTGACATTGTAAGAAGATGATGACAAGACATTAGTTTTAAAATTAATAGTAACTGTAAACAGTAAATGCTTGGTGCTATGTGACTGTTTAATGAAGGGTAACTACATTATGAGGCTAAGCTCGAGGCAGTAAACCCATTTTCCTGGACTATTTGAGCCTTTGAGGCCTTTAAAACCCTCTTGAATATCTGCACCACTGCTGACTGCCACCAAACAATTAAATAATTAATTTTTTTTTTAAAGCGGCACTATGCAACTTTCAGTAATACGGGGTTTGTTTACCATGCAATACACACCCCAAAGCTGTAGGGGGAGCTCCGTAGCAAATAAGGCGACAGTCTAGCCATATTATATATTACTACTCTAGAAGCTAACCACATTCAATTTAGCCGTCGACAGCTAATGGAGAGAGGTGTGTCTTATCAGGCTCCCTGGCTCGGCTCAGAGCCCTTTAGACCTGCCATGAAGCAGTAGTTCTCGGCTCTCGTGTGTCGCGAGACTTCCAGAGGTAAACAAAGCACGCGGCGCCACAGGCAAAGTTGCAAGCGCTGTTTCGGGCTAGGGCCACCAGATGGAGATGGAAATGTCACCGTTTTCATCAGAACGGGTCAGCCAAGCTATCTGATGATTGCCAAGCAATTTTATGACCATGAAAAAGTTGCATAGTGCCGCTTTAAAATGAAAAAACAAACCCAAAATTAGTCTACAAATAATGATTATTTCCCCTCTTGGATCCACGGATTGCTCATTTCTTTGTGCAACACACTTCAGTTGCATCTCAAGTCATTTCCACTGACTTACACTTGTAGCACCAGATGTGTCTTACAGAAAGATTCAGTTGCCTGGATACGCCAGTGTCCTAACAGCACAACTTTTCTGGAAAGTTGCAGGACTGTGGCACATTCTGATGTCTTGAACTAAGAAGAACGGTGTGGGCATGTCTCTGATGTATATATTGATCGACCTGTGACTGATTGTACAAAAACCTTCAAAAGAAAGCTCAAACATTGGATTGGGATTTTGTAACGAGTTACTGACAAAGCCTTAAAAACAGTCACGTCCACCCAACAAGATTCAGAGACACAAAACATGAATGACTTTTACAACACTGGCTTTAAAGTATTTGACTGATCACTGGACTGAGGCCAGTATGGCCTTTTTTTTACCTTGGTTTTTTTCTGTTTTTAGTGTTAAATTGTGACTGTAAGGACCTGTTCACCTGCTCGGAAAGGAAACGACCAGCAGTTGACAACCTTAATAAACGACCACAGATGGACCTCTTAGAATTCCTTTTTTTCCCCCCAGTTTTATAGTTGAAGTATTGAGAATAAAATAGATTCCACAGCCTTGCCGCGCATGCACTCGCATACCAATCATATGTTTCTGAAAGTCTGATTGGTGCTTTGAAGTAACTTTAAACTCGGATGGATGATAAAACCCACAGGCAGGTTTGACTTACGTGAATAATTTTGGATGGTCACAAACTATTGTCTGTCCACTACGTGCCAAGAAACGCAAGTGTTCAGCGAGCCACGTTCAACTAGCTCGCTTTGGGTTTTAGTTTGTTTACAGACAGATGTGACCTTTGTAGAAAGCCCACCTTTTACTGCACATTTTCCAAAAACCATCTTAGTGATAGGCTTTATTAAACTGAAGGAAATTTGTCTGCAGCGAGTGTGTGAACTGGGTTCTTTTACAGCTGTCACATCTGGAGTGACGGCTGAACTCTTGCACTCTATTTAGAACCAAGTTTGTAAAAATAAATGCCTATGACTCGAGCATGTAATTATTGTACACAATGTCCACTAGAATAGTATTTTTTTTCCTTGTATGTACTGTGAAAATGATCAAATGTAAGTAAAATATCATGATTCTAATGGTGAATATACTTGTAACAACATTTTGTACATAAAATATTTACGAATCAAGGCAGTGGGTCTTGTCCTTATTTGTATTTGTAGGGTGACATCTTGGTTAAAATCAGCCCACAGTCTAAATATTGCAGGTTCATACACAGCAACAATTTGCAGCAGATTTAACTTATTTCATTTTTCTAGCAACCACATCTTCCCAAAGCTCACTGTTTCCTGCCTGCTCTACAGTCTACCTCAGTGATTACTGCAAACTTTTTTCAAAGCACGATATCATGGCATCTGAATAAAGTATTCATTCAATATTCTTTACTCTGCCATCTTTCTACAACCTCTGAAACACTGAGGCATTTGACACTGGAAACTTATCTAGTTGCCTCTGCACATTTTAATCCCCCTTTTATTGCAACCTGCAATTTAAACTGTAAAATTGTAATTGTTTATATTGAATTGTACAAAAAATATCAAATTTTCATTAAAAGAATGAATAAAAAAGGAAAATAGTTGACGTGTATGCAGCTGAGAACAGTGTTTCAATCCTGTTTATGAGTAAGCTGTGTCATACATGTTCAGGGGTGGAGAAGCCAACCGGAGAGGCGGTGCTGCAGATGGACGTGACGCTCAGGAAGCAGCGCAAGCTCAACATCAGAGGTGGGACACGAGTGTTTGAACTAAATTTACTTTGCTTTGCAGCCCTAAATGAAGATCTAGTTGCTGCCAATTATATTTCCACATTTATTTGTCATTTTATTCATTTCACTTTAAATTTTCACATTTATTCTTTCATTAATCCCCATTTTCCTCTATTCCATCATTTATATTCACATTTTTTTATACATGTATAATTTTTTGTGGCACATGATCTAAGTGCATTTACAACAGTTCTGGATGGCCAAAGAGTCTGCAAGACCACAGTCTTCTACATAATGACACTAAAGAACCATATTAACATCAGTGTTGTATGACTATTACATTTTTTCTCAAATTTGAATGAGAATTCTCAGAAATGAAAGCTGAGGGGCTGCAGATTAATCAGAACAGAACCACGCAGCCATGTTGGTTTTAACATAGCAGCACTTTGAATGTTTCATGTATTTAATCTAATTATAATTTTTCATATAATTGTGAATTCCTATGTTATGGTAGATTACAAATTCTGGGATAAAAATGGATTATTCTTTTTATGTCTTGCTTTATTTCCTTGTTACTTATTGCCTCTGTTAGTTTTCATTCCTACTATTTTGTTGCTTTACCCGTTTTCCACACTGCTTTTGTTCTCCTCGCAGTTAGGCTTTCCAGCTGATCTTATTTTTGTCAACAATCACTGTCTGTTTTTTGTTTTTGCCTTTTTATATACTTTCGGAAAAACCTGTTTGCGACCTGTTACCTATGAATTTACGATTCATAGGTCAGTGTTAAGTGGCTTGGCAAACAAAATAAATGTTTCCCTGAAAAATGTTCGGTACAAACTGAGCAAAAAAAGCAGCCAATGTTAAAAGAAAATACACGAAAGCCCCTCAAACTTTATTTCTTTAACACTTTAATTTGGAACAATTCTCAGAATATATGTAAACATCTTCATCTGTATGGTTCATATGGTCCATGTGAGTGTGACAGTATGAAAGCAACTCATAGTAAAATATACTCTTTTTTTGGTCACCACCTATCAACCCATTAAGACCCGAGGCGCACTTTCAACATGAGTATGAATATATAAAGGGTTAATATGTATATAATGTGAAATAAACCGATTCGCTCTCTGCAACTCTACACTTAGTAACTGTCTGGTTAGATTAATATTGTACAAAATTCACATTTACCCTAAATAAATATTTAATACTATTGATGAATTTAAAACATAAAATGTTACTAACATAACACAAAGTCATTACTAAAAATAAATCTGACTAAAGCTTTAAATTTTAGCAAATTGATCAAATCCATCATTTTGTTGTCTGTTGTCAGAATGTTGTCTGTAAATGTGAATATTTGTTGCTAATAAATCATGAGGGAAGGAGGTCTGCCTTCAACTACCGATGGGGGAAAAAAACAAAGAAACAATAATAAATACTATTCGATAGGTTTCCATGTGTACTTATATGATGTTCATTGTGGCAACATGCATGATCAATATTTCTGTTATATAATGCAGGAATACCAGCAGATAAGAACACAATCAAAGTTTAGAACAGGACAAAACATTATATGGCTGCATAGTACATTACATCACAAAAAGAAAAACATCATGTCAACATTTTGACATTGTTTTTGCTTTAAATCTTGTGGCTTAAATGGCAGTTTAATGTTTAATTGTCAGGACACAGAAAACATCTGAAAAGAAAATAAACATCCGAACATAGAAAAACACAATGTGATGGTCCCTCTGCATTTACATTCTTATTGACTTCATCTGTTTTACAGTTCAGTCGAAATCTAACTAGATTATGGTGGTACCACCTGGTTCACTTGGTGCGCATTTAGAAACATATTAGCTATTTATTCATAAACACAAAATAAATTAAAAGCATGAATCAGCCTTCGTGTTTCCAAATCTGATACATGCCAATGTTTTTTAAGCTCAGAATGTGCAAAGTGATGTTTCCAAATGGACACAATGTAGGTAAGGCCATCTAAAACGATTAAAGGATGAATGATTTTTTTAAATATAATAACTTTAATTCACAGTTACTGACAACGTGTTCCTGTTCACATCAAGTATTTCAGGCTGTGCTTACTAATGGCAGCTACACATCACTGCTCACTGCTGTTCCAGCTGGCTGTTGCCCTCTGCTTGCTCTTGTTTGCCGTGTTTTCCGTTGGTCTGTGAAGACTGTAAGTGGTCAGGAAGCAGGACCTCGACAGTAAAACTGATTCGCTTGGCCTGGAAGATGCTGTAGGTGTTGTCAAATCTCAGCACATCTGTTTTGGATTGGAATATTTTCGTAAAAATGGTTGGATTTCATGCTGCAGTGACTTCAGAACAACAGACAGGCTACTCACAGACTCCTGGACGCTCACAGGTCAGTGATCCATCCTCAGGCACCAAGTGAGAATTGTAGCGCTGGCTGGGAATGACTTCCTGCATCTCACCTGCCTTCTTCCACTCGCCCTTTTTAGCTTTTTGAAACACCCCAAAACCAATATCTGCACCTTCACTGGCAAACTGCCACCTAGAAGGATGATGGATGAAAAATATGCCATAAATAACTTGTGTTTCCTTGACATTTTTTCTACATGTTAGAATTAGCATCCTTGACTTTATTTTAAATTTCTAAAATTCCAACCCCTTGAAAATACACCCATATCTTTAAAAAAGAGAATACTGTAAAGTTGTTTTTGATTATTCATTATGTTTTGGAACTGTGATGTGTTAAGCCTGGTGGGGTTAAAATAAACATCAGAGCTAACCCAGATCAGGGCCTTGAGATGTATACCCAAACAATAATGTGGAGATAATAGTGAAGGATAGCTTACAGAATCAGTCTGTTCCCCACCCCTCACTTGACCCTCTGCTCCACATGACAATGAGCACTGATAAAATTTCTCTGTTCTTAATCTAACTTCACCTTGCTCCTTGCCATACAGCCTCATCCATCAGTCTCAGTTAAATCTACCACCGTAAAACCTTAATAAATCAGTCTTCTCTCCATCTATCGCTAAATTTTGGTCTAGTATCTTTTTATGATTGTCAGGACCTCGTGAAAAAAAGAAAAATATGGACACTTCCCATCTCAGTAAGTAAGGCTTGTGGGATCTCAAATCTTCCCTTCATCTAAAAAATGATTGGTTACGTCAGTTTTAATGAAAAACACTGATTTCTTGCAGACAACTGACATGTGTGACAACACCCAGTGAAATATTCACACACGACAGCACTGGTACTGCTCTCGTAAAAACTTCACAGACATTTGGCCAAATTATAATTCAAGGAACTTTCCAGTCTAGCAGTATTATCTTGCTCTCGGACTTAGGTTTTACTTAGTCAGTATTCGTAATCATTCATTTTAAAGAATTGGAATAATGCAAGGAGTACTACAAAGGTCCATTCTTGGACCCCTTCTATTCTCCTTAAAGACTAAAATAATCATTTCTGTCAACAAAGAACAAAAGCTGGGGCTCACGGCTTACCTTTAGTCTAAGGTAAGGCTTTTCAAAGTGTGAGCCTTTCTCTCAGATAAGGTTTGGCTAAAGACAGCACACCCATTTAACTTTTTTGCTAAATTTCTGCTTGCCTTTAGGATCATAATTATTCTGTTTAAGACCATAGTAAGCCAAGATTATCACACATTGCTGATTGACAAATCCAGACTATAATAAACAGATAAATGGTTTATTTTAAGGTATTTACTAGTTTCTGACTTTGTGAAAAAAGAAGCCAAATTGATGGATTTCAATGATTTTCTCACTTTCAATCTGCCTAATCTTGTTTTGAATACAACTATTCCAGGTTCCATGAAGTATTTTAGAGCTATCTCTTTAAACCTCAGGCTAGTCTTGATTTGGTGCTGAGAATGCTTCTCTTTGCTGATTCACACACTGTTCTGATCCCTCTTTCACATTGCTAATTTGTGAGGAGAGCTCATTTCTGCAGCAATCGGTAAGCGCACCTCTATCAGATGAACAACAGCTGCACGTTGATTTAATCAAACAAGCCTCAGGTGGGGGGGCTAAATATTTTCTAGCTGTTGCAGTATGACAAGGCACATACCGGAGAACACAGCCCGGGAACAAGATGTCATAGTCCAGCTGCTGAGATGAGCCCCGATTGACTGTCATACATTGCTCATAATCCACCATAACATGGTCCCGCACATAATAAGAGGGGGGGACTGGTCCAACATGGTTTATCTGCAACACAGACACAAATAATCAAAATACAGTCGTCAACCATTTGTATTCAAATTTGTATTCAATTGTCTGAGAAGTTGAAAGGTAGAAGAAAAAAAGAAAAGCTTTACTTACTATATTTTTAATTATCTATGAACGCTTGTAATATTTTGACTTTTGTACAAAACTGGCTTATTATGTTACATGAACAGCAAAATGTTCTCTCTTTTTTTTCCACTTTTCTGTTTATTCACACAAATTTCAAACCAAGCAAGTTATGCAAGTTTCCAGTACAGTGAAAAACCAACAGAGGGCAGTGATTTCCTGCTGTGACCTCAGTCCAATGGATGGTCGGAATCTAATGGGACCATCCCAGTCTCCACACTCTCACATGCACCTCCCTGCTGCAATGCTTTTATTTTATGTGAAGTACTTTGAATTGTTTTGTACATGAAATGTGCTATACAAATAAATTTGATTTGATTTACATTTTTTTGTGCATGAGGACCATTTACTGCTCAAATAGTAAAGTGCAGAGGAGCTCTCATGGGCTTTTGTCTTGTTATGCGCCATTTGTATGAGTCTGGACATTTTCAGATTTCCCTGCAGTACAGATTTTTCAAAGTGAAATTATTGATGTATAAATATGGTTCCAATTAAGTGTGTTTCATGAAGGGACAAAAAAATCTTCATGTGTAAGAGACAGAAATTATAGCACACTTGATGCACGTCTTTCATTCAAATATCCATAGAGGAACTTTTTATGTCCAAGGCTTTCCAGACTTTTGGTAGTTGACTTAAATGTACACTGTAAAAATCATAAAATATCACAAACAGACTGTATATGATGTGTTCAAAGATTCTGCAGAGCAACTATCCAACACATGCTTGGAGTGTGTCTGAATGCATTTATTTTAAATTAGTTTCCAGGAGGCATGTGCTGGCATGACGATGTCAGATGTTTTTCTTTTTAAACCGTTTTAAGCCCTCATAAACATTCCTATTCAAGCACTGCAGCTGTGGCGTCAGTCAAATCTGTAAAGGGTAGTTATTAAGCTTTAGGGTGGAGATTGAGATTGGACCAAAGTCAGTCAGTTCATCAGTTAACTGTATGTGTAAATAACGGACAGCAGAAGGCAGAACATCAGAAAATTCATCGGGATATATTATTATTTGTGGAAAGAATATCAAACAGAAAGTTCTGGGGCCAGGTGCATAAAACTCAGTGTTGTTTTGTGACTGAAACTGTCTGTGATCACAAAATCAGAAATTGCAAATGCAATATTTTTGCCAGATTTATAAAGCAGTGTGTAAGTACCAAAAGACACATTGTTGTATCACAAACAAGAGGCCAAAACAAGAGGTCTTAAGAGTGCATAAGGTTCACACATGTTCACTGTATTTTACTTGTTGGGAGGAAATGTCGAATGCATGGTTTTTGTGCTTACGTTTATGTTTCTGGTCCTAAGAGTTTTAGCAGCACACTGGTCTGAATATTCTGTTCTCAGCACAGTTATTCTGTGTCAGGTAATCTTTGATTACTCTTGAATAATTGATCTTTCTAATTAACTGTCATCTGGCAACTTCCATAAACAAAAAGAAAAGAGAAAAAAGGCAGAATCTATCAATAAAACACAATGTAACAGTTCTCAATGAAGGTTATGTAACTTTCAACACCTTTTCTACATCAATTCTGCAGAACTAAATAACCTGAAGAAAGAAAACAGTAAGAAAGACATCGCAAGATAAATAAGGCTTAAATTTTTCAGTTTTCAATAAGCTTTAAGATTAAGCTACTTCAGATATTTGGGATATCCTCCTGTCCCAGTAAATCCATCAGATGTGGGGAATGGCCACTGGCCCCCTGACGTTGCGCCTGTCCCACATTCTTTTTAGTGGTGGATCACAGCACTTCAACCATTCCCATCTATTCGCACACTGGCATGTGGGCAAACACAGTTACACAGAATAAGGCTCCATCACAAAGCCACAAGCCTATACCAACACTGTATATTTGAGTGTTTGTCAGCTTTAGCGACGTCATTAGAGAACTCGTCCTACAGCTTCAAGATTAGTGCTTTAATCAGAAGTCCCAGCTTTTCCAGGTGACAAACTAGTCATTCTCAAGTAAATTATCTTGTTTAAATTTCGGTTCCTCCAATAAAAATGAATCTGACATTGTGACTCTGGACAGCTTGTCGTTAATGGCAACAGTAAGTCTTCCATTTCAGCTTTTGGATGTTTCACCTGAATTACCTCATTTTACTCGTATTCTTCTGCAGGTGTTTGATTTTTGCTAAAGCACTTTTTCATAATATTTGATTTTGGTAAGTCTTATACAAACAAAGAAACAATTAAAGCCTTTTTTTTCATAATACAACTTAAAAAGAAATTGTCCAAAAAGTACAGTGTAATATATATAATACACTGTATATCAAAAGGTGCAACTATCTAAAAACCAGACTTTTCTACTAAATGCATGTCTTGTTCTGTATGCTACAACCAAACCGCACGTAACTGCCTGCATACCATTGGTCTTTTTTCAGGTAAGAAATAAACCAAATTAAAACAGTACAATGTGAAGGACACACAGCAAACTGACTAGAAGATAAGTTCAATAGTTGGAAAGAAAAAAAAAAAATCAAAAAACACATCTTGAATGCAGTCAAAAATGATTTTTTTTCTCCTCCTGTTCCTCATCTCTCCTGGGCCCAATTTTTTATCTATAGAAACAGTGACAAACAAGGATCAGTTTTCTCATCATTTGCTTGTGCTGGACTACTAAAGAAGCTCCTATTTGCTTGGTACCGCACGGACTAAAAAGAATCTCAGGTGCGACGGGATGTGTTACTTTAATGACTCGCGCTACTGCATAGCAAGGCAGGACAGCAGAGGGATGAAGTGGGATCCATCACTACCCGATGTGGGCTGCCCCCACCCCCAACTGTTCACAGTCACACATGCATGACTCATATGGGTCGATTTATTTAGTGTTTCTTGATTATTTTTCATCACTGTGCAATTTCCAGCGAGTTGTCTTCCATGCAATTCATTCAATTCAATTCGCCGCTGAGCAACCTAAACACCAAAGTGTTTCCTGTATGGTGACAGTAAAGGCGGGGTCAACTGTTCACTTTCTGTGCAGCTGTATTGATTCATCCTGCTACAGTCAGACAGCCAAGAATAGTCCTTGCATTGACCTTGACAGAGCGCGATCAGCTGGTTCATTCATGTGAAATGAGATCCTTTACACAGACGCAACATCAGCAGAACATTTAATAATCCAGTGTTTTAAAAGCTCCTGTATTTGAGTTTGTAGCCTGGATGATATACAACTCCTCTGTATTACTTGCTTGGACAGGATGGGAAAATCTGGTGATTAAAGAGCTGACATGAAGTATATTTTGCAAGTCAAATGTAAAACCCGCAACATTTCAGGTGCCTACAATGCTTGTTAGCCAGGCACTCAGCAAAGCTGCAAGCTACTAACAACTACATCATGCAGGATGCAAATCTCTAAAAGAAAGAAAGCAAGGCAGGAGTCCAAAGTGTCAGAAAACAGTCTGTGCTTGATGACCCAGAAGCAGCCACACTGTTGACTATTTCAGCACTGACTTAGCTGCAGGTCTAATTCTGTTGTCTACAGGAGGGCTGATCTGCTGTAGTTGGAATCAACTCGTATCCAATGTGTTTAAAAACAGTTTTTTTTTTTTTTTTTTTAAATGTAAAGGGTATTGTCATTCCCATAATAACCTTCCATAATGTTTGAGACACAGTCTAATTGTTCTTTGAGATCCCCCTATGCTATGTTATGAACCAGTCATTGCATTACACCTATAGCAACGTAAATTAAACATACCAAGTTCATGAAATAGCAAGAAAACGAGTGCAGCCATCTTTGGTTTCTAAGTTTTTGCTTTTCCAACTCTCTATCTGTTTGAAAAAGCTTGTTTGCTCTCTCCAGGTAAAGGAACCTCTTTAAAGAACAGTTTTCTACTTAAAACCTTTTTATGGATGAGATATTATAAGCTTACCAAAGCTCACTTGAAGCATTATCAAATCTTTTCAAGAAAAAAAAAGTATACTGGTTATAATATATATGTTTGGGACAACAACAAAAAATACACAAGAATGTTAGTAGTCTTTGTTGTCAGGAAAGATGCCACTTAGTCTAAAATCAACACATCAGCGTCTTACATGTTAGACTGAGTGCCATAAAGTTTCAGGATGTAACTATCAGTATACAGTCTGCGGTTCTTTGCGAGGACACAGATAATTATAAAAAACTATTTTGATGGAATAGAACTCAGCTTGATTTAAAAACTTAGTTAGAAATGTTGATAAATGATACAGATAATGAAGATAGACAGATGTTGATCCCAAATGTCTAAAAAAACAGAATAAAAGATCAGAATCTTGCATTAAATGTCAAAGATATGCAAGTATATCTGGCTGCAACGCACGGTTCAATCTTCCAACTCTGTCCACATCCAGTTTGACAGGTTAGGGTTCGGGTTAGAGGGCGTGGCCTCTACAGTAACGTCATAAACAACTTGGATCTGGGCGGAGTAGCAGGTTCAACTCCACATTCCCACAGGCCACAGAGAGAGGCTACTCAAAATATAAGACTACAAGTTCTGCCATTGGTGGCAGGAAGCAATATTTATGCCAAAGCATTAACAGCTCTCCTGCCGATAATGTCAAAATGAAAGAAAAAGAACGAAATAAAGATTGAGAGCTGGAAAAGTGCCGGTGTTGGCAGCACACATAAGGTTGTGTCCGGTCTTCCATGCCTTGAGCCAATGCTGTCAGCCAAGAGGACACGCTGCTTTTGAAGCATAAGCCAAAAGTGTTGACTGTGGGTCTGTGATGGATACTCGTCTCCTCCAACTTATCAGCCATCCCTTTTGCACAAGAAAAAAAAGGGGTGTGTTGACTCACCCTGTTCCGACAGCGGGGATCTCCATCAGGATCTGTCAGTTTGCCCCCGTACATCGCCGGCAGCTCCTCTGGGTCGATGTACTTCAGTAAAACCTCCTGCCAGTTTGCTGTGGAAAGCAGAGTGACAGCAACACTCCCGTTCAGTGAATCTGAAATGCTTTTTTTTTTAACAGGTTGTTAAGTAAATCATAAGTGATGTGTAGAAGTCTCACCACCGAGGATGCATATCTTTTGTCGTGTGTTCTCACTCAGAAAGTGTTTGACGAGGTTATAGGCCACAGGGAATAGTTTGGGAGCTGCAGGAGAAAAGAATTTCAAATTTGGTAAATCAATTTCTTTTTCATCACTAAAAAGGAATCAACTAATTGCGCTCCTCATTTAATCTATTAATAATTTATTTTGTGGGTCTAATTTACCTTTAATAACAAACAGCCTCTTCAGGCCTTCTGGGTAGTTGTCTTCAAACATCTGAAGGATCTGGTGAGACGGAGAAATGAATATGGCAACAAACCCTTTAGTTTGCTTACTTTAGCAAGGTCTTTACTGAATGTGTGAAACTCCATACCTCTCCATATGTTTCTATGGCGGGCTTCCATAAGTGTTTCAGTCCCAGACCTTCAACATCGTAGATCATAGTGATGGACTCAATGTTCCTGCCAAGCTGAATGATAAATGTCACAGAAAAAGCAAAAACTTAATGTATACAATAACCTGTACGATATATAAAATGGAGGTGGCTGTAGTTCACTGCTGTTAAGCGTGGCTGATGGTACAGTTTTGGCTCCTGCTGACCACAGTACAGCAACACTGATAAAGTATAATGAAACTAAGCTATGGTAAGCTTCCTGACCAACAAAAAAATACATCAAATTTATTAGGTCGAGTTTTAATCCTGCAATTAAGTCCTAATCAGAAAAATAAGCTTGGACAATGACATTCCCATGGCACAAAAAACATTTAAATCAATAAATCTATATATATATATATTATGAGGTCAAATTATATTGTATTTTGTAAACGCACTTTAAAACTATAAGGAAATACAACACAACACAACAGAATTGTGTGGTGGTGTTCTTTGTTCTGTCCTTGACTATGTTTTGCTTGTTTCTTCCTATTTTGTGACTTTTTTTTGTGGTGGTTTTGGGTTGCAGCCTTTAGTCAGTCAACAGCAACTGATTCAAATCACAGTCTCCTCTCTCTGCTCCACTTACTGATTACAGATCTCTGCAAAACACACATTACTGCTTCCTCTGCAGAACAGGTGCACTCACTTATTACAGAGGTTTGAGGCTTTCTCAGCCTCTGTAAACACCACCACAACTCTGCCCTGAACACACTTCAGTATCAACAGTGAACCAGCAGCGGTCTCCTCTCTCACCCTCTCTGACTGGACGTTGCATTCCTTCTGCAGAACCTCACAGTCTTTGATCTTGGACTTGATGAAGTCTTGCTTGGATGCAGACAGGAAGAGGCCTTTGGGATCCATAGGTCCAATGATATCATACCAGATGGGGCTGCCCTCACGGTCGTGACCACACATCCCACCAGACAGATACTTCTCTATCACCTGTAAAAAAAAAAGCAGTCATTTTTAGACGCCAAACAACTTGCTTCACCAGCTCAGCTGTTGAAAAGGAGTAAATCATTTCTATATATAATAAGATATAATAATCTTACCTCTGGTGGACGCCAGTCGGTGATAATTGTGTCTACTTTAACCTGTTTTCTGAACTCCAGATGCTGGAAAAGAAGATGGGTTCACATGGGTACATGGGTAGGTATTCTTTTAATTCTACTACCGTGGACTAGTTGTACGGTGACGTGTCCACACACGCCCAATGAAGTGATTTAACTGGCTTAGAGGGTTTCAGAAGAAGATGAAGACAAACATGACCAGTCAGCAGGGAGAGGATAACTTATTTTCCTGGGAAGTGCACGCCATACACATGCTTACCAGCAGATAATTACATCCACAAACACACCAAACCATGCAAAAAATTATGACTTCCAGTTATTGCTGCTTAAGGTGATTTTACAAGCTGCTGAGTGTACTTCATTAGCACAAAAAAAATCTGCATTTATACCTAGATTCTGTCAGATAAAAATAACATGGAGTAATTTATCATGCATTATTGGTCATCGTAGGTTTTAAAATTCAAAGACCTGGTAGGAGCCAGATGAGTTTTCTTTCATTAAGGCCTCATACATAAAACCTTACAACTATCCTAGCATTTACCCTGTACTTCCCTCTATGCCTGCACTCCAACTCTACACTGTAACCCCTGAGTCTGAGTCTGACCAGTGGTTTCCTTCTATGTAATTTATTGTTAGCTTTGATGTTATCTGTAATGTTATATCCTCATTTGTAAGTCGCTTTGGATAAATGTGTCTGCTAAACATAACATAAACATAAACTGAGAGAGGATGTACGTTCTTTTTACCATGACTGAGGTTTTCTGCCCTCTAGTGGTAAATAATCAACTAGAAACAAGGCAGCTGTCTCTTACTCTGCCAGAAGTACTTATTTAATCCTTTTATCCTGAGTCTTATCTCCTCAAGCTGCAGTTATGACTCAATTTGCCCACAGTGACCCTTTAGCACATTGTTTCTCTCTAATCTGGTGCCACTCCTCCCCTCGTGTATGGCACAGTCTGTGTTGTAGCTAAGCGCACTTTAAATACTAATCAAAGAAGCGATGCCAACGTGTTTGTACTTTGGATCGTTACACGATGTGCACTGTACTACACTGCAACAAATGCAGGTGCTGTAAAGATGTCTTGTTCTTCTGAGGTGATAATTAATGTCCGTTACCTTTCGCAGCATGGCCTCAGACTTCTGGACATTGAAGTTTCTGGCTAAATAAAGACGAAGAAAAGACAAAAGGAGAAAGACAAGACTGATACAGGCACTCGTTGTCAGACTTGAAACGCTTTTCCAACAACACACTACATTTTTCATGATAGTATAATCCTGCATATAAATCATATCAATTAATGTATTATTTTGTAGTTTTTAGAACACAGGCAACATAGTGATTTACATGAGGGAAAAAAGTGGGGAGGAAATTATTTTAAAAAAAGGGCAAATTGAAAAGAAATTGAAAGATGAGCAATTTAATGAAAATATGTGAAAAACAATTGTTGCAAGTTTTTCAGGACTGTGTACGAATGCATTAAAAAGAAACAGCTCGAATAATAATAGATCACAGGATTTATCCTGTACAGATTTCTGATCATTTATGAGATAGTAGTGCATCTTTGAACTCTTTTGAAAGGATAAAAAAAGGTCAGCTGGTGATCTTCACACTTTGGAAATCTTCCTGATCTTAAAGCTAAATCTGCTTAACAGAAGGGATTCCTAAAAACATTTTAAATGATTACAAGGAGTAAGAGCTAGATGTGAAAGGAAGGAGCTCGGTGTTACATCATTAAATGTAATGATCCAACCAGAGCCAGTTTCAATGTTCTGTCTGTTGGGGCAGCATTCCATCAACAGGGAGACCTTCTGCCAAGTAACATAAACATCTTCAGTCCCTTTCACATAGTGATCGTGTTATAATGTCGATAGGGACACCGTCTTCTTATGCCACCTTTCTCTCCTTTAGTCTTTCTTACAACGCCACTCCTATTTGTCCTTTCAGTTACAGCAGCCGGCATCTGTCACTGTTCATTATGACTTGCCACTCGGGTGTGATTTGCACTGATCTGCCACCTGAACCACAGCCGCGGCACGAAGAAGACTGAATAAAACTTCACAAAATAACTTAGAACAACCCGTAAGCTATCAAATGAAGTTAATGAACACACATTCAGTTAAACATAAGTTCTAAACACGGTTTGTTAAAACCATCGCGTCACAATGAGTGATGCTGAACAGAGTGGACAGTTCATTGTCTAATAAGGCGATTAGAGGGAGTATTAGTCTAGTGGAAAAGCACTACAGTGCTGTGGCTGTGACATGAGACTTACAACTTCCTGCAGCAGTGGATTATGCTGCCATAATAATGTGCCAGGATGGAACATTAGCTGGAACCTCAATGACACAGAGGGACTTGAACATACGGAAATGTGAGGCAGAATCTAGCAGATGACCAGGCCGTGTGCTACTTTGTGTTGATGTTAGGCGTCCAATCACATAACCTTACTTGTTACTCGCAATCATTTTAGAACTATTCAAATTTATGTTATCTTGGCTGAGATGTGTCGGATTTCAAGTGTTCATTCTGTTCTGCTCACTTCATGACAAACTGAAACGTAACTGAAAGCCAGTTCTATATGAGACGGGCTTCGGTCCTCAATAAAAAGTAAAGATGATAGTAGCTAGCAAAAGACCTTCTGTCGAGTCATAACATAGATGTTTTTTTTTTAAAGTTAACCTTTGATTAAAGTTGAATTCTGAAAAGTTTGTTTCATTGTTTCTGATGTTTGGTACAAGGACATGCAGCTCATTATCTGATGACTCCCAAAAGAGCTGCAAAGATGTTTCACAACATTCTAGTAGAGAAAATCCAGGGACATGGCAGGGACTTTTCACTTTGTGAAAATGTCACGGTCCTCTGGATACTGAATACTGGAATTCTGTTTGTGTGACTCATCTTATTAAAAGGTTATATGTCTACAGCTCTGACAAGAGTATAGGCTAAAAGTCAGATAAAAGGTCAAAATCACCACATTTTCTGCCTTCTAAACATGAAGATGAGGAGTCACACATGTGATCATAAGTGACTAAAAACAAGCGTCTTGTGATTGAAAGTAGAGGCGTTCAGAAGAGAGGAAACTATTACTTTCACTGAACTGCACCAGTTCAGCTGACATAGCAGTATGAAGGTGATCACAGACTGGAGTGGTGTAATGTCCCCAGCTGTTTATCTCCGAAGGTGGAGCTGTCCAAAGATAAAGGTGTTCGGATATGCACTGAGGCAGAGCAGCGGGAGGGAGATCCTAAGCCTATTTTTTTAAACATCTTTTAAAGGACCAGAAGAGAAAGAAACTCCAGTTAAAACTAAATTTCTCTGACTTCTACTTTTTTCTCTTCAGCTCTTATTTAGCACAGTGATCACACTTGTCATTGCAGGTCACATGAGAAACTTTTTTTGCCTCTCAAAAGAAGCCCTTCATTGTCTGAATGAAGATATTTGACACTTTTTCATACGGGTGTGTTCTGTCAGCCAGCTCCGCCTGTCTTGGCTTTGTGGTGTGGCCACCACAGGGATTTAATCTGGGGTTTATGCATATTTAAAGAACATATAATCTATCATAGGATCTAATCCAGATTGTCATAAAGTTGCAAGTAATCTCAAGACGTTTGCTATAAATCAATAAACTAAACTATTCAAGAAGCTGTATCTTTAAACTCATGCAGGAGTGGCATGACTCGACTTATTGAAAGCATGCATTGCCCTTACAAAGCTTCATTGTCCATGTTTGGAGCTGTGACGCTCAAAGCAGGCCTTTCACAGCTGCCAGGGTCATTTAGTAAAGCTTAATTAAAGAGAACAATGCACCCTCAATGCCTCTCTGAGTTTTTGGTATGAAACTACTTTTCTTTATCATGAAAATCCAAGAAACTTAAACCCAGGAGTTTAACAGAAACACGGCAGCAGATGGGCTGTCGCCATCGTAGTGCACCTTTAATACGATTAGCTCTGGATTAGCTTGATACGCAGAGTGCTGGACCTCTGCTGCTGAAATAATCAGAGCAAGTTTTAGCTTTCCATTTCCTCCAAAGGTTGCACGTGAAATCTCAACCGACTCAATGAAAATTAGACTCTTGGAATCATTTCAATTTTCGTCCGAAAAGCGTTTCTTTTAAAGGCTGGGCTAGTTCTCCGAGCAGGTTTGATTGGATTTTTGATTTGGCCATTAAATTCAAGCATAAAATCTGTATGAGTCTCTTTCTCAACTTCTGTAAACAAGCTTTACACGTGTTGCATCACATCCTTTCACGTAATAAACCACTGCAGCTTCTGCTTGTTGCTAAAGTGTGACGACACCAACAGCTTTTCCTTATGAGTGCACAGGATTAATGCTATCTAAGTACACATTTACCATAAAGCAGAAGGATTAGAGGAGAAATTTTCTTACAGAACAAGTTTTGGTCATGGAGATGCAGAGTGCCATATTGTTTTGTTTTCAACTAACCTCTGAGCCAACGTAACAGGAAGTGGTCATGCTGTGCTGGAAGTTGGGGAAGAATATCTTGAATCCTTGCTCGAAACTATGGCCAAATAAAGGATAGAAAAGAAGAAACCGTATTACTTTCAGGGACATGTCAAACCAAAACTTCCCAGTTAAGAACATGGAAGTGGAAAAACATAGTTATTTTCTCCATTTAAAGCTGTTTCTGTTTTCATGTTGGTGCTTTAAATTTCAGATGACAAAATTCCAGTTTCACCTACATATGTGTAATGTCACGTTTCTGTTGCCTGTAAATGTAAAAGCACAGGTACAAAAATGGGTCCAACACATTTATGTGTTCAACAACACAAGCATGTGGACACAAAAGCAACATACAATATGTTTCCAGTTATTTTCTTTATCAAATCATCGGGCATTTTTCCTGCTGAAGTCGCCATGTTAACTTTTTTTTGTCTAAAAATGAAAAAAAAAAAAACACTGCATACTAAGAAGGGAGTGGGTGAAACGGATGTGTGTGTTTTTTGGCCACCACTTACACATAGGAGTGTGACTGTATTGGTGCTTTCTAGGTAAAGCTGAATTAAGTGTGAATAACATTATCTGTAATTTGATTTGCACTGAATGTATGTCTTTGTTGCTTTATTTTTACCATGTTCTGTAAGAGCCTTTGTAACTGTGTTTTGGAAAGTGCTTTAGGGAATGTAAATGAACCATACTCGTATTGCACTTCTCTATTCTTCTTGGGCTCCTGAACTGTCTACAATATAAGTCACAGTCAACCGTTCACATAGTGTTGTATTTCTCTATTGTACACACACTGACGTGCACAATGGATGGACAATGTTGGGTTCTTGCACATGGACACTTCAACATGTGGACAAAAGGAGCTGGGAATTAAACCCCCAATCTTCAAAATGGTGGACAGCGTATTAACAATAGTCTAGGTGCTGCTTTAACAGCTCCACTCTTTTCATTTCAGCCTCTCTGGATGGAAGGATTTCTTCCAACTCAAGCACAAAAGCCTGAGTTAGATGTCTTGCAGGAAAGTATCACCCTCAGCTAACTCTTAACATCATCCTAAAATGTTGCACGGAGTTGAAGTTGGAGCACTGAGCTGACTGGTGAAATTCTCCTACACCACGTTGCATTTGGACTAATCTTGAAACAGGAAAGGGCCTCTCCTAGATTGCTGTAGCAAAGTAATCTGCACTGTTGTTTTAAGCACATGTCACAGCATGCTGCATCATTACGACTACCATTAAGCTGACCAGTTCTGGGCTTGTTTGTTTTGAGTTTCCACCTGACACCATCTCCAAGCTGCCTCAGTAACAGATCCTTCTGATGCTAAAAGATGTGTTCAGTATGGATAAGAAGCATTAATTTACTTTTACAATCAACTCTTTATCCTAACAAAAAGCGGAAATTAGAGCATAAAGAGCCGAACAGCTAACAACAGCTGTTGAAAAACAACTAAATCTTCTATTTGAATCATAGCAGTACTGTACCCTGCAGCCTCTTTACTGGGTGTGAATTCCTACGCAAGCGAGAGGTGAAAACGAACAAAAGTCTGATTTGGATTAAGGATTATAAACTGCAACTCATGACTTTATGTTGAACACGTCCAGTGAAATATTTCAGTGAATGAACCCCTTTAAATAATCTTTATAAAGGAGTAAGAATGCTCGTGTCAGTTTACAAAGAAAACGACCATTCAAAATTCAAGTGTCTGAAACGTAGTTTTAGCATTGAATAATTCAATTTTATCTGAAGAAAACTGTTCTCAGCTTTAGCTTTGAAAGATATTCAAATGTATTATCTTTATTTGTAAAAAAAAAAATCACTGATCTAGAGATTTAAATTACGGTCATATTAGATTGCAGTTTGATAGACGGCATCAGTATCCAATCATCGTTAATGGTCCGTTCATTATGATTGGATAGTGTTTTTCCTAGATTGTACGTTCTAGAGGCCACTAAAACTTCTCATATTTGTGTCAAAACTTTTAATTAATTGGTTGCAATGAGGGTGTGAAGAGTATTTCAAGTAATATGTAAAAAATGTTCCAGAAAAAGATCCCCTACCCCGCCTTTAATAACTAGTTTTTTAAATCTTAGTTTCTAGATTCATTCACAAGTTACTTGTCTTCATTATATCAGCGTTTTGTTGTCGGCTAAATTTTGAGTAAACTAGACTACAGAAATGTTATTATTTTGAGTGGTCCTCCAATATGATGGGCTCTCTGATACTACGTGAGTTTTCTTATTCATAGACACACAACTGATAACAGGTCCAGTTTCATGAGGAAGAGGGGGCAACAGCAAAAAGGCTGAATTTGAATACTTTGACATCACGGTGGTTCCTGTCGTTTACTTTTTATAGAAGACAGCCCTTGGAGTTTTCAATTTGTAGGTGATTACTTTATTAATGGTCAGAAACATTATCAAATCTTTACTGATAAGATCAGAGTCATAAAAACAACTGTGAAAGTTCAGAGTTGCATCATTTAATCAACTGGTTGCTTGGCTAAACCTGCAGCAACTTTGATCTTTTATTCCGTTTGTCAGTATTGAATACCAAATATTTGCTGCTTCTGAGATGATCTGAGATCAAGATTTTATGCTTTGTCATCATAGTCAAACCTGACTGAAACTGGACATTTTAGGATTTGGATCTGTGACTGAGACAGATCTCTAGCGAGCTGCATGACGTTCTTAAATAGCAAGACGTAGTAGTAGAAGGATGGCCAGCTACACCCGGTAGATAAATAGCAACAGGCGAATATCAAGTGCCAACGTAGACAACGTAGTCTTTTTTAGTTATTTATCTATTCTTTACATGTATATTTTAAAAATAACAATGTTTTTCATGTTTGGAACATGTTTGGAATAAAAAAGTTTTATTTCATACATTTTTCGTTGGCGTCAGATGTTTTGGTGATGAACACTGGTCGGTAGGGCCCCCTAGGATTTTTTTTTGCTTGGGGCCCCCACAGACTCTAGAATCGCCACTGGGCACATACTATGAGGAACGATCATTTCATCGCACGTGTTGCGAGCAAAAACAAGAACCTCTACAATTTGAGTCACAGCTCACGTGAAAAAAAGGAATAAATTTAGAAACTGTTATTGTCTGAAAATCTAGGCTACCCGTTATTATCTAGTTATTTGTATCAATATGAGAAAACTTACCTGTTCCAATGCTTCAGCCTGTTTAGGGCTTAGGTCTCCCACTCTTCCGCTCATGTCTGCGACCTAAAGCCGTGAGATAATGACAGCAGCGCTTCTTCAAAGTCAATTTAATGGGCAGACAGATTAAGGAAGAACGCCGCCTACGTTCACCGTGACAGGAGGGTTTCTGTCTCTGTCGCCGCCCCGTGATGCTCATTCATAGCTGGAGTATCTTGAAATCGTCGCTGCCTGCTTCCTGCAGGTGGAAAACGGCCAGTAGAATAATAAAAAGGTAAACATGACTGTCACAGCGGCCGCAAGAGCTCTAATTCAACCGACTGACTCGGCCAAAGATAGGAGAAATAACGAGAGGGTTGCTCTGTGTGCGGAAGAAGTCCCACTGAAAAACAAGACACGCCCGTGATAAAATAGCTGCTGAAAAGCTTGCGTGATATTGCAAAGTCCTATGGACGGATTTACCGTGGTTAGTATGGGGTACTGTCTCAAAAGGTATCCATTATACATGAAAATACAGATGTACGTCATACCTAAACAAGTATGGACTCCAAACCTTGAATCATATCTTGGACAATATCCTTTATGATATCACCTTGATTAATTGGCAGGTCATTGAGAATAAGATGAGTGCATCCATTGATCGTTCATTTGGAACGGTATCAGATTTTTAAAATGTATATTTATTTAAAATGTGTTACTTTTTGGGGGGCATTGAATCATCTTCAGTTATAGGCAATATGCAATCTTTGGTAACAATCCCTAAAATCTGCACATGCGCACACAAGGCTAAATTTGTTTAAATAGTTTTTGTTTAGATGTGTCTACTCAGTAAAGATCTTTAACCACCACTGCAAACCGACAAGTAAACACACATTTTGGCTGATTTTCTGAGTAGATAGAAGTCGTATTACGTAAGTGCAAAATGGAACAGATACAAATAGCTCGATTTTTTTTGGTTTTCAGGAGCTTATTCTAAACTAAATGTATTACCGTGACATAGTATATCCCGTTGTCTCCTTCATAATATAAATAAAAGCCCAGTCTAATGTTTTTCATGGCAGTGTATGTGTACTTAAAGCCGACGGAGCAGAGCTTTAAAGCGAAGAAGGAAATAAGAAGCGGTACTTCACCTCTTACAAACACTCTTTGTTGAGCGAGGGAAGCGTAACTGGACGGAATTAATGGTTTTTTTTACGGGGAAAAAAATTGTCTTAAGAAAAATAAATACTTTTTTTGAGGATTATTGTTATATATTGGCGGAAGTCGAAGTAATATCTGGTGTTGCGGCACATAGACATTATAAAAATATTATATTATTTATAATATCTATGGTGCGGGAGTTTATGTTCAAGATGAGACACTCCATGTTTTTCCGGTCCCAACCGGAAGTTGTTGTTGTCCCTGTTTACTTTCGGAGAGCTGCAAGCAAACTGGCGTCGCTCGCAGCATTTCCCCCAAAATCATGTGTCACCGTTGATGAAGTTGGTGCATTTGATATTATTTCCGGCTGTATTTTCTCTCTCTCTTTTTTTTGCACTATGGGTCTCGGGGTAACGATACCACTCGTCTTGTTTTGGTGGCCGGGGCTGCTGGTCGCGGCGGAAGACGTGGCTCTGGTTGAGGTTTTTCTGGAGCAGCGGCCCGGTGTCAGCGCCCTGCTCCAGGGAGAGGTGGTGGAGGCGAGCAGGAGCTCCGAACCGCGGAACCAGGGTGAAGATGAGTTAGAAGGGAACCTAGTGTTGGTGAGTCTGCCTCAGGGAAGTCATTTACTGTGGTCAGAATGGTATATTTCTTTTCCTGGGTGGCTGATAAATTGCCTACGTGGAAAGTAATTGAGGAATGTTTTGCTGCAAGAAAGCACCAGGGCAGCAATAAAATTCAAATACTGATTATTTTATCAAAAATGGCCCTGCGATAATACGATTATTCCAGCCTCCCCTACAACATCAGTTCACAGTTTGATGCATGGATTGTCAGTTACCTGTATGATTTTAGAGAGGACAGAATTAGAAGTTGTCCCTGCAGCACAGATGTTCAGGCAGTTTTCTGTCCTCAGGTTCGAGATGAGGAGATACGAGTAAGCGGAGGGGAAGATGAGCACAACACCAAGAAGCAGGAGCCCTGGATCGGGGTGGTGCCTGTGGAGATGGATGACAGTAAAGCCTCCACAGGGAACCAGGAGTCCTTTGCTGATGCAGTAGTTAATAAAGTAAGTAGATTATATGCATTTGGCCCTCTGCCTTTTTTTAAGTGTCTATCGTACTTTATTCTGCAATGCTTGATGGTAGAAGATGCCCACATGTTCCAAATTGCCCCTCGATAAGTCTCGTAGGTGGACTACTTGTCATATAAGCAATCAGGCAACATATTTTTAGTAAGGTTTGTGGTCTCTGTAAGTCTCTGAAACGTAACTTTTTTTGTCTCTACTCAAGATGAAGCGGGCCTTGGTCCTCGGAGCTTCCGCGCTGATCATTCTGGCTCTCAACCAAAACACAGTCAGGGAGGTAAAAGTTGTAAAACCCACAGCAACTGAAGTTAAACCGGTCTTTTCCCATGAGCTTTTGATGCTCTTGAAGTTCGTTGCTTGTGCAGATGTGGCTGCCCATGCATTAACACAATGCAAATGATCAAATCCTTGAGTAAAAGTTGCTTTTTAATGTAAAATACTGTTGCTTAAAGTCATACAAGGTTTTTTTTAAAATAGAAATCTGATATCTGAGCTTGAAAATGGGGGATTGTTCAGGTCGTGTGTATAACCTGGAAATCTCTCTGTTGCAGATGGATTTGTCTCAGGTTCTGACCAAGCCCATCATTGTTATCCAGACATCTGAGAATGTCACCAGACTGATTGGAGCTCTGATCAGGTACAAAATACCTCCGATGCACTTCTAAGAGCAACTTTCCCTCGTATGACATGCAGCCTTTTCATGTTGCATGGAACGGATAACATGCTGAGAATTTTCAAAAGGTCCTGATGCTGTCAGTAAAAAATGTGATATAATGTCCCTGTTGCATCAACGTTAACATTACTGTAATATCAAGAGTCAAATATCTGATGAGATGGATGTAGTGGTGAAATGCAGCTACATTATACTCTGTCACTACATTATACGTGTTGTTTTTCGCACAGTGACGGCACATCAGTTGAGTTGGTGGTCTTTTAACGGGGCCCAGGAAAAACGTCTGTGTTGACACTGATAAGAATGTGGCCTCAGATTGTGGTCTGTGTGGTCACATCTTAGTTTCTTTTCTCCAATGATCTTCAAAGAAACATTTCCAACATCAAGTTAAAATGTTCTTTCAACGCTGCTCGATACTATAAGGTTATAAAGCCACCATTTCTGTGTGGACCGCTTTACCCAAGAGATCTATCTGAAAAAGTTTTCCATCTCAGGAAAAAGTTTTAAAAGCTGTGTGGTTTGTAGGTGCTAAGATACACACGCACAGCCATATTTATAGTATAAACACTTTAACTTGACTTCAGCAAACAATCACTTGCACTCTGTAGTATTACAGTTCTGTATACACTTATATAGTGGTATATGTTTAAGTGTTAGAGTCGGTGTACTTTGGGTTTTTTTCTCCTAACTTGCTCAGAAAGTAACGAAGACCCAAATACAAACTGCCCTAACCCTCCCCGCAGATTTAGGTCTCATGTTACAACACATTAACTCAGGACCGTCTCCTATAGAGAACAATCATGTAAAGTCATGTGAGCTTGTGGTTTGTGTGTAACAAAGGTGAACTACATGCACAACTCAACAACTTTAAGTCAGAACTCATGTAGAGGCCCAGCGCTGACTGAAGTACAGCCATCTAATTCATTGTGTCTCTCTTGCTTGCTCTATTGTTTTTTTTCTGTTGTGCAGGAGTGCTTAAAGGATAAGACCGGTTTTTTGACATTGGGCCCTTGATTTCACATTATAACATGATGTTCTACTCACCCCTGCTTGTTGTTGAACATTTGGAGCTGTTCCGAAGATATTCGCGAGGCGTCCGGCTGCTCTCTTGAGATATTCGGCCATCAAACGGTTTCCTATGGGCAAGCTTATACAGGTACAAACTATGCTGTTTATAATTTATTAATTACTCTACACCAGCACTGATAACGTGGAGGTGCGTCGCTTACTTAAAAAAATCCGGGTTACTAATTTTGAATTTTAGCCGAATGAATAAATAGGCAGCAGGTCTGTGGGCTGCCTGTGGCAGTAGCACGACGATGACGTCAGTAACACCCACTTTACGACAAAAAAATCAAAATTACAATAACCCGGATTTTTTTAAGTAAGCGACGCACCTCCACGTTATCAGTTCTAGTGTAGAGTAATTAATAAATTATAAACAGCATAGTTTGTGCCTGTATGAGCTTGCCCATAGGAAACCGTTTCATGGCCGAATATCTCAAGAGAGCAGCCAGACGCCTCTCGAATATCTTCGGAACAGCTCCAAATGTTCAACAACAAGCAGGGGTGAGTAGAACATCATGTTATAATGTGAAATCAAGGGCCCAATGTCAAAAAACCGGTCTTATCCTTTAACAGAGTGTGTTGTTTTTTGTTGTTTTTTTAAATTTACTTTCCTGCCTGATTTGACAGTATACATTTGTCCCACCTCTTTATCTGGAGGTTACTGGTTTGTCTCACACATCGATCCTCACACTTGTCTTGGTTTCCTCTGATAACGGCTTATGGCTGAAACAAGCGCATCCTGTTCACAGTAATTACATGACAATGTCAGTGAGTGCTGGTATTCTACATGTTTTAGTTTAATCTGGTTATGCAGTTCATCATGTGGCTGTAGTGCTGAAGGTATTTGTTGGCTCTGAACATCAACTGATCTTTCCACAGGGGCCTTCGGGCAACAGCAAGAATCACATATGAGACGATCCTGCAGGACAACCTGGTGAGCTCCATACCTGTCAGCTGACTGTGTTTCTCAGTTGTTAGCACCCTCCAGTGGTGAGTGAACAGATGACAGGCCGAGCTGACTGAGCTCATGCTGCTGTGTGTTCGGGCAGGGAGCCACGCTCACGCTGTGGTCCAGCTGCGGTCGATCGAGAGGAGGTCTCTACGGAGAGTGGCAGGGGGTCATCTGCACAGGAGAGACAAACTCTCAGGTCCAGGTGGGGAAGCACAGCCGCTCCATCAGCTTTGGGGGAATGTCCTCTTAGTGCTTCTGCAGGGCTCAAGCTGGTTAGACACATCGAAATTAAAGCTTTTATGGCTCCAGAGTTATACATGAAGTCTGACAAACTGAGCTGAGCTAGAAATTCAGTTTAGTATGAAAACTGAAAAAAAAAAACTGCTGTAAAAGTAAGCTGCCGTAATGTTGTGTTACAGATTAATAAGCAGTGTGTGAGTGTTACTCCAATGAAACGGATGTCTAAGTCTTGTTGCTCCTCTTTTTTTTTTTTTAAACTTATTTTTAATTAATTTTTCTTTCAACAATTACAGTGTCAGGGCATATCGTACATACATAGTTAAACATCCATCCTTATATCAATGTCCTTATTGTCCAGTGGCAATGGTGGTGTCCTCTTCTCGTCCTCTATAGTCATTCCGTTTTTCATATTTATCCTCGAATTGTGCCTCATGTAGTCTCAGTTTGTGTGTGATTTTCTCCATTACAAAAATTTCTTCCACAGTGCACATCCACTGCTCCTCGGTCGGTGGGTCTACTTTATACCACATTGTCGTAATTGTTTTTTTACTGGCTGATAGCAGCACTTTAACAAGATATTCATCCTCTCTTTGTATTAAGTCTCGTGTTAAATTACCCAAGTAGAGTATTTTACACGTTTTTGGTATCGTATATCCTATTATTTTTTGTAAACCCCTCCATAGTTTGTCCCAGTATCCTTTTAACTTTTGGCGCAACCAGAATATATGTGTATGGTCAGCATCCATGTGACCACATGCTCTCCAGCATGGCTGTTGAATAGACACCACTCCTTTCCTAATCTTTGGAGTTATAAAAAATCTGACCATATTCATCCAGTTGAATTCTCTCCAGATCCTGGAGCTAGTGGACGTGCACTGCGTTTTATAAATATTAAACCACTCTTCCTCAGTTATTTGTTCTTTCAATTCCTTTTCCCATTTTTCTTTGATATATAGAGAGGAAGACTTTCTGCATGACATCAAACTTCTATATAAGACTGAGATTACTCTGCATTTTTTACCTTCATAAGCTCTCCGGAATACCTCAACAACTTCGTTATCAGTGTCAGTTTTTCTCTCCTTCTCATAATAGTCCTTTATCTTGTTGCTCCTCTTTAACGGCCTGCAGAAGTACCTGCAGCAGCTGTGGGACACCGTCCTCCTGGTGGCTCTGATCCTCTGCACAGGAGTCATCGTCCAAGCTCGCTGGCAGTACCAAGACCGCCAGCTGAACGACGACTTAGAGGTACTCCATCAACACTACTGCTATCATCACATGATCTGCTTTTAGTTTGCTCAGCAGGGGTGGTTTTACTCTTGAAAATGGCAAAATTTCGAATCCATGAACATAACCTTTGACTGATCCTGGCAAAAAAATACCAGGATTTTCCAGCCTTGGTTCTCATTTCTCTTGTATTTGGGTAGAAGTTATTATAGGCACCGAAAATTTGCATCCAACAACAGATTTAAAATAAATAAATAAATCAATGTGGCCCAGGTGAAAAAGATTCAAAATTAGATTCAGTTTTGAAGTACTTGTGCTTTACTTGAGTATTTTAACTTCCAATGGGAAATATGGCAGGCTGTACTCTACCACAATTATTTGATACCTTTTACAAAAAACACCTGGTACTTAAGGCAAGTTTATCTGTACAGCACAATTCAACAGAAAGGTGATTCAAAGTGCTTTACAGATACATTAAAACAGTAGAAATAAAAAGCATGATTTAAAATTTAAATAAAAAAGAGAGAAATAAGAACGATAGATAAAATCAGTAGTTAGAATATGATCCTACCTGAAGTGGGCAGCAGTTAGTTTGGAGAATCAGATCGATTCCTGAACTAAAGCTCAAACTACGTAGAGGTGGGCCATGAGAAGAAGCCCCCCATCAAAAACAACTTAAGCCTCAAAAGATTCGTGGCTGTTTCGCCAAGAAGCTTTATTATGAATTTTATATGGCATCACAGTTGTTTAGTTTGTTACTGTATTTTCCCAGCTGAAGAACATCTGTGTAGCTAAATGGTCCTGGTTACTGCACCATTTAACAACATTGATTGTTTTAGATATCAAGCAAATTCAACAATTTGTTTCCACAATGTACATAAATGTCAGGTCAAAAAGAAGATTTCACTCTTTGGAACAGTTATTCATGTCCGAACATGCACATCAGATGCAGTTTAAATTCTGAGGAGAACGAGCTCTTTATTTATAGCCTCTGACATGTATTGGGACACAAAGGGTACATTGATCTTGAAACATTTTGTGATGTTATGCTGCTGTGTTGTTTTCTTCAGCTCCTTCCTAAACAGGATGTTCTGAAGAGAATGTCGTCACTGCAGACCAAAATGTATCGTCAGCCCAAACCCTGGTGTGACCCGTCACAGCCCATAGAGACGGACAACTGTGCCGTCTGCCTGGAGCCGTTCAACAACAACCAGGTCAGCTGCATTACCTCTGCTGATGATGTGAAAATGGTGTCCGGCTTCACATTTTTCCTTTTGACATGTTTATTATGTCTTCAGTGTTTGCGGGTGCTGCCGTGCCTCCACGAGTACCACAGAGATTGTGTTGACCCCTGGCTGTTGCTGCATCACACCTGCCCTCTGTGCAAACGCAGCATCCTCGGTGAGCTCAAGCCCCACCGTCACAAATACTTTCCCTGTTTTAAAGTGCCTATTTTAATGTGTTTTGTTCATTCATATTTTCATTGTTGTTCTTTTTTTCATGACTTAAATTGATTAAAAGTTCTACAAAAAGGCCAGCTACTGGTAGCTCTACCAGTCTTCTCTTTTAAGACACGAAGCAACAATCATGTTGAAAGTCATTTTTAAAAATTCCCTTTCTGTTATCTTTTCATGTCTGCCTACTATGAAATGCCGTATCAAGTCAGATGAAATCAATTCGTATAGTACAAGCCAATGAAATTAATATTTTCATTGGACAGCTTTTATTTCATGATAATTATTTATTTATTTTTCTAATGTCACAATTATTTCCCAGCTCTATTTTTCTATTTTCTTGCATTCAGATTGAATTATTCAAAAGGTTTTTGACACATACAGCACATATCTCACTCTTACATGTTAATATAACGTTTTATGATCAGAAGTATCTTGACTCTGGATCATCTATCTCTTTTAAATAAAAGAACAAAAATAGCACAAATGGAAGTTTCCAAATTGTCTCTCTTCTCATTTTACAGGCAGCATCTGCAAAGACAGTTAACGGTGGGTTCACCTCCGGCGCAGCAGCAGCAGCTCTAGGAGTCATCCAATAGTCTTTCTCTTTGGTTTTAAAACTGACCTCACCTCAACACTTCCTCCTCCCTGCAGTGGATTGTGGGAGCAAATTAAAAATCTCGCAGCAGCTGACAAGATGTCGGATTTTAGCCTCTGTGCTCTTGATGGTTGTCACAGACACACCGTGGTAGTATTAACACAATACTATGAAGAACTATGATGGTACTGTTGTTTATGTGTGTGAGAGAAAAAAAAAAATGAAATATTTATATGTGTGATCTCCACAAGTGAAAATGTGTTTCTCTGTGGACAGCTAATGCAAAGTATTACTTTTAATGAGTTAAAAACTGACAACCTGTGAGTTTATGCATAAACATTCAGTGCTTTCTGCTTTAAAGTGATACTCCGGAGTAGATTCAACCTGGGGTCATTTGAACCGTGATATCCAGCCAAGTAGCCCACCCGCAGTTTTTTCGATATTGGCTGAACATCAGCTGAGTTACTGAGTTATCCCGAATAGCTTAGTACAAGGGTTAATGGATCCTGGTCCGTATCTCCAAAATTACCACACTAAAATCACATGCCATGACACCAAACTTCTACAGTAGTACAAATATGGTCTGTACTCACAAAGCGATGCATTTGGAAGTTTGAAAATAGTCCAGGAGTTTATTATTATCAACACAAGCCTGATAGCTTCTCTGCAGCTAAAGCTGCGTCGACGTCACTTCTGGGAGCTGGGAGCTTCAAAGTAAGATGAGGGTTGATCTACTACTGTAGACAACAAAGTATATGCTTTATTCTACATGTTTTTTTATGAATTTTTATGTTGTAGAGTTGTGAAGTTATTTTATCAATGGAGAAACTGAGCAGCCTTGCTTTGTTGTCTACAATAGTAGATCAACCTTCATCTTATTTTGAAGCTCCCAGAAGTGACGTCGACGCAGTTTTAGCTGCAGAGAAGCTATCAGGCTTGTGTTGATAATAATAAACTCCTGGACTATTTTCAAACTTCCAAATGCATCGTTTGGTGAGTACAGACCATATTTGTACTCCTGTAGAAGTTTGGTATCATGGCATGTGATTTTAGTGTGGTAATTTTGGAGATACGGACCAGGATCCATTAACCCTTGTACGAAGCTATTCGGGATAACTCAGTAACTCAGCTTATGTTCAGCCAATATCGAAAAAACTGCGGGTGGGCTACTTGGCTGGATATCACGGTTCAAATGACCCCAGGTTGAATCTACTCCGGAGTATCACTTTAAGCATGAACACGTTCATCATCAGCCCAGCGCAACTGTTCACCATCGGTCCAATGGTCGTCAAGAACCAACATGCAGGTGAACTCTCTGAACGTAGAGGGTCAAAACGCTCCCTTTGTTGTTGAGTGTTCTGTTACAGAAGTTCTGTAGTTGTAGTCCAGGAGTCATTGTGTTCCAGTTGACATGGAAACCCTATTACACTTGTCCTTAACTCACCTTATGACTTAAGTATGTGGTGGAGACCCGAACCACAAGAGCACTTCCTAAACTTTATGACTTGAGATTTGTATGTTACAGTAGCTAATGTATTTTTATTTTTTTAAGATGAAACAGGTGGATTGACTTAACCTAAAGGGCATAAAAACTGAAAAATTATTCAAAAGTTATCAAATGAGCTCTGACCTGTGACTTTTTGCTGTATTAAAGTTCACAGTTGTCAAATTAAAATCTTAACAAAAAAGGAGGGTACGCGAGTGCAGTCTCAACAAATTGCTGGCTGCATGGGTATCTGCTGCAATATGCATTTAAAATCTTCATTTAGTTTTTTCCCAATTTAAACGAATACTTTTCAGCAAATTCAACGTCTTGCATTCATGAGAAGGTAGCGCTCTTGTTTCTATGATGCCCAGCATAAAGAGTCAGACACTTGTTAGTCAATGTGTGTTCTAACATAACTGTCCAAGTTCTCCTTCCTGTAACTAATAAATGCATTCATTTGAATTTACTTAATCCATAAAAACCCTAAAAGTTAAAGTGCGTGTTGGACCAGCTACCACTGGCTTGAATCCTGGAGGTTCATGCCCCTCTGCGCTACAATTTTCTTTAGTAGCTCTATATTTTCCCGAGCAAGAAGGTACAATTCCAGCACATTAAAGCTGTTACTTACCAAGTTTGAATGAATGATCAGTATAAATGTCACAGAGAGTGCGGCAGTACCTCCAGTGAAGTCGCATTCTTTAAACTGTAAGAGAAAAGTCTAATCCAGCTGCTTTCAGTCAAAAATGACTCAAAACTTGAAGAATGTCAAAAACATTGCATCATTTATTTTTTAAGTTTTTGCTATGTGAACTCCAAAAAGCAATTACATATTTGCCTTTATTTGTTACAAAATGCTCTGATATTTTTCTTCATAGAAAATAGTCTGTGCATGGCGACATGTGGCAGCTTTCCCCACAGCGCGTCCGAGGCGTGAAGCCCCTCCTTACAGCATGTGCTTCCAAACACAAACGGCATTGTAATGAGATGGTCATAGAGCAGGTTCTATTTATTTTGTTTCTGTGAAGGCTGGACAACAGTGGTGCATGCACTTGAATATGACACGCTAACAGCTTTCTCACTAAGGATGAGCAGTGAGAGCAGTGCAGTCTGCCACTGGTGTTCAGACTTGATCTTCTGGTTAGTAATTGTTCTTCCAGCTAAAGAGGGAACTGTACTCTCTTCAAAACCCTAGATGTCACTTCCTTTTATTCCTATGTAGGTTATTTGTTGATAATGATGTCAAAGGATATTAATTCAATCACTCTGGATCTCAATAAAGACATTTGTTACTTGGCAAAAATCAAGGTCTCATACTTTGTCGTCGGTCGCCGGCTCACACTCAGAACTTTGGTTTTTAAATGAGCTACGAAAGGAAATCATTTGGGACAAAGAACTGACTGTGCTTCAGGCTCAAATGCTAAAAGCAGGCGTTTGCTTTCAAACATCTCACCTAGCATCCTGTCACACAAAGACTGTCTGAAAACTAATCCAACCTTTGAATAGCAACTAAAGCTGTGGTGGCTTCCGCAGCTACTACAGGGCTGAAACGTGTCCAAGAGTCACCACCATCCAACAAGAACCCTGATCCTTCTTCCACTTGAGTCACGGCTCGTTCCCCTTCCTGCCGTCTCTCTCTCTCTCTCTCTCTCTCTCCTCCCCATCAGGACGTTTGGTTGGAGCAGCGCGACATCACACAGGTCAGGAGGGGATCATGCCTTTGTTCCTCTTGCGGTCGGCCATGCTGCGCCGGTTGTGGTTGGCTACGTGGCTCTTATTGGTCTCCTTTTTGCGTCGGTCCAGGAATGTGTCCAGGGTTTGTCCTTGGCCTTTGGGTCGGCCCAACACCTTACTGGGACGCTCCGGCTGGATGCTGAAAGTGGAGGATAAACACGAATGAGACGGTGTTTATCTTTATCTCGAACCCGTCTCACATCCCATAATGTTTGCTGAAACGCACACTCGACCCATAAACTCTGATTAAGATTTTTTTTTTTTTTTAAAGTAAAAATCTATCATTGAAAAGTGATCCTGTTTCTACCCTTTCCTCTGCTGCATGGCGGCTCTTCTGGCATCAGCCCGCTCCCTCAGCAGAGCCGGATCCTGCACAAACTGGTCCCTGTTTGTATTGTTCTGCAACGCAAGCACAAAATAGAGTCAACTTACAGACAATGTAATCACACACTGGTTCTGTAATTTTAATCCATGACATTAAAAAATGATAGCCTGACATAACGCAGATCACATTGGTTTGACAAACAAGATGCAAAAGTACGGAAGCCCAGAGCGGATGTGGTACGTATAAACTTTTGATGGCTTTCTCGAGATAACAAGATAATTATGTCGTTATCTTGGTATATAAAACCATATACCGATGGTTTTCGAGGCCACTTTCTCCCCAGTCCGCCCCTGTTTATATGTTTTCTGGCAAAGGTTTTTACTCATTTTTACCCCCCTTTCATTGAAAACTGAATAAAGTAGCCTATGAATCAAGTTTATGAGTTTGTGTAACAATTCTGCTGTGAAAATGCACAAAGCAAATCCCGCTGGTGTGACAAGCATTTGGTTTTCTCGAGATGACGAGTTATTTATCTCGTTATCTCGAGAAAACGATAACGGCACCTCTCGTGCATCATTCGGTAACCATGGAGACGGCCTGGTCACTGATGAAGTTGACTAAATCAGCACTGAGGTGTTAAACGCCTATTGAGCTGCAGTCGAGCCAGCCGTCTCCTTAAATGATGCGGGCTGATATGAAAGTTATCTCTACAAGACAAACAAATTGTGAACACATAAAACACATATAACCACATATAAACAGGGGCGGACTGGGGAGAAAAAGTGGCCTCGAAAACCATCAAAAAAAAGTTTATCAAACCACGTCCGCTCTGGGCTTCCGTACAAAAGCCTTGTATGCTTTCTACAATCAAGTTTAAATTTTGAGGTTGCAAAAAGTAACTTTTTAGTCTCCACACATCTTCATGGACTGGCTGCACGTGACCTTTGTACCTGTAAAGCATTCTCTTGTTCATCGTCGTCGTCGTCCCCCTCATCCTCAACCTCTGCTTTCGTTCCTTTTCTTAGTACCTGTGGGATTGTAAAAGGCCTGCAAGAGAACACAAAAGTACTTTCAAATTCTGCTTTACCTTTTTTCAAATGACCTCACAGCTAAATTTACCAGGAAGAATCTACCTCCTATTGAGTAAACTGTCTCCGTCCAGGTCGTTAGCTCCCACTTGGTTCACGTCGTAGGTGTCATCGTACTCATCGTCGTAGTCGTCCAGGTCGTACGCAGCGGCGGATTCTCCCGGCTGGATGATGACTTCGTCCACCACCGTCTCGTAAGCTCGATAACGAGCTCTTTGCTCCTCTATGTGCTGCTTGTCGTTCAGTATCTCTCGAGCGCTCTCGCCTTTCCTGCAGAATCAAGAAAGCAGAGACACAAATATGACACGCAAGCTCTCACATTTACTTCCTGTAAACTGCTGGTTTGCGAAAATGACCGACATCGTGTGACACTTTTTAATCTTTTTTTTTTCTTTTTATTATCATGTGTACTTTGTGTGCCGTACCTCCTGCCCTTCCAGATACGGGACATGTCCACCTGGTCCCTGCGGAACACGTCAAACTCGTCATCGTCAAAGACGTTGGATCTGTTGTTCAGAACAACTGGAAGCTCCTTCTTCACCGGCCTGTAAATGTAGCAGAAGCGCCTCATGAAAAACCTTGTTAAAAAGGTTGCACCTAGCCAAAAATCATTTGAATAGATATCAAACACACACAGTTTTATACTTCTTAGTAAAGTATATATAGATGCACACTTCAACTTGATGAAAAAAGCCATAAAACATTTGAGGCCATCTGCTCATTAATGCTGCAATGCTGTCTGTTCTGTTATGATCCAAAAGTGTTGCGACTGTCTCTGCATAGTTGCACATTTCAATGCTGCCGCACATTGATACAAATAAGCTTGTGTGCTTACTCTCCACAGTGAGAGGGCACTATGTTCTCACAATTTATTTCTAAGTCAGCAGAAAACAGTCAAACTCCAGGAGCACAATCCACAATATCGTCTTTATATGAATGAGTAATGGCGTATGGCGTGGCGTCACCTGGGCATGGCTCGGTCCAGTTTTTCCAGGTTGGGGGCTAACCGGTCCTCCAGGATGTTGTTGATGACCAGCTCAGAGCTGTAGTTGTACTCCTCCAGGCATGCCAACAGGAAGCCTTCACCCAAATCCGGCAGCAGGTCTTTGATGCAGAACAGGAGAGACTCCCGCTCCGCCTCGCTCACCGGACACACCGCGCCCTGAAACACACACCGGTAACGGTGAGAATAAGGAGGCAAGCTCTCAGGGGTTGGATGTGTCGGTTCACTTATCCCCCTGCTGTTTCATGTGGCTCAAACTCCAACGTCAGTTTTATTCTTTGCTATTCTATGGCATGCCTCAGAGAAAACATACTGTAAAAACTAGGGCTGGGCAACGATTAAAATTTTTAATCTAAATAATCACATGATTTCCCTGATTAATCACGATTAATCGCATTTGTACGCAAAATCCAAAAATTAATTCAAAAGTAGTGTATAGCTTTTAGCATTTAGTTTTATTTTAAATGTGCTGCCATATGAATGAAAGTGCCATAACATTTGTTGTGCAAACACACTTTTAACATCAGCATCTTTCTGTAGTTTTTATGTAGAAGCCTCGCTCCACTGTCTGTTTCCTTGAATGACTTGCTGCTATCAGTTGTGTGTTTTGCCTTTAAGTGATATTTTAGACTGGAACTACTACGCTGAGAAGACAATTCAACTTGGCAGTGTTTACAGATGACTTTGGTTCTGTCGACTCCGCCGTCTGGAAGAACTTTAAAATGAAAATGGCCGAGTAAAAGTTCCGTACCCTTCTCCATGTTTGGTGGATCCGCCGATTACTTTCTTTTCCGGTTCCACAGCAGACAGCAACAGACTTTTACAAAATAAAAGCCTGTGAGCAACAGACTTTTACAATAGTAAAATAAATAATAAAACCTGCGTTAATGCGCGATAAAATATTTATCAGCGTAAAATAATTAACACGATAATAACGAGTTAACTCGCCCAGCCCTAATAAAAACCCAAATACTCTAAATACAACATCATTTCGATTTAACTGATGCTTTGCTGGAATACTTTTACATCCTACTGTATCACTGCATCCTAAATGAACTTGTTTTCAAATTTCAAACATACTCTCATATATAAGGCCTTCATGCTTTCCTCTACCGCAAATGGAAAACTGCATTTTATTTATTTTGATCACGAACAAAACTAAATATTTTAGGATTTCCTCCACTATTCTGTCGGTAGAACATTCTGCAGATGCACTGATAGAAAAATAATTGTTCACAGCCAACATGCAACCCCTCTATGCATCTTGTTAAGAAAACAAAGTGATGGCATCGTTATTGAGTTTTAAGAGAAATAAAATAATCACAAGAGCTCACATTGTTTCCTTTCCGGGGAACGTCCAGCATGGCCTCTGCGCCCTGAGGGTCCTCTCTTCTTCCTCTCAGATCAGGGACCTCCTGAGGTTTGAAGCCACCTGAGGAGGCGGCTGCTGCGCCGCCCTCTGCTCCCTGATTGTCAGAAAAAGATGGCGAGGCTCTGCTGTGAATGTGGCTCTGAGGTTTCTGCCGACCCACGCAGTCCCAGGCGCTTTGCACCCCCTGGAGCAAGTAGGACGTCCTCGTTTCATCACTGAAGGAAAACGGCAGTTAAGGAAGAAACTAGTACTGGACTTACTTTGAGATAACTATTTCAACTCAGAAAAAAAAAAAATAAAAAAATCAGTTAATATATTGATCATCCTTTAAAAAAATAATAAAATAAAATCCCCTGAAACCCAAAAATGTGGTCATGGTGTATTTTTCTAAAGCCAGTAGTCCAAAACACGATCAAATCTGATATGTTACATTACAAAACCAAAGGGACACGTCACCTAATCCTTATTTTGATATTGTTAAATCAGTGTTAAACATTGGAGGTTTATCATGTGTAATTACTAATGACCTTTAAATAGTAAAAATGTACCAAGGTTATTATTTACATTTCCGATTAAGTTCAACACTTATTTGCAGTATGTTAGCCCTAAAGATCTGCACAAAGATGCAGCTGTAAAGTTGCCAAATGGATACATGACTGGCAAGGCTTGGTGTAGGAGGCTGATGTCGTCTGCGATGGGAAAATGCTCATCATAGTCTGCCAAGAACCTGAAAGGACAAGTTAAAATTCTGGGATTATTCACTCTGAAAATATATTTAAAAAAAAGACTTTAACACGTGTCCTTAGAAGCCAAAACCGATCAGAAAGCTATTCTTCATCCATTTTCTGCTGCTTTTTAAAATAAAAACAAACCCAAAGAAAAAACACTTTTCAGATTTAAGAAATAACTCAAAAAAACCTCAGAGTTCTTTCACAGAAGAGCGAAGATTTCAAATATTTTTCTGACCTTTTCTCGGGTAAAAACGAGGTGAAATACTGCAGAAGATCCTCCGCAAACGTCTGCATATTTTCTCTCCTGCGAGGCGACAAAAGTTTGCATGATTAAGATGCGTCATCATTTTCAGGTTCGGCCGGGCAGCTTGTTGGGTTGAAGGTCTCACCCCTCCAGGATTGGCTGTAAGCAGGTGTGGTGCAGCAGCAGGTGAGCCGTCTCCACCATCTTACGACACGAGTGACTCAGCCTCTTCCACAAGTCCTCCTGCAGACTACAGGAGACGTTGGACATTTGTTCAATATGACACCTGCTGTATGGAATGGACAGTCCTTGTTTCGGTATCAAACCCCTTCTGCAGATCCTCACCTTTTATTGTCAAAGTTTCTCTTCCTAACCGCTTTTTCCAGGTCAGGCACAGCGGTCTCATAAAATGAGGTCAGTCTGCCAACAGAGAACACATAAATGTAAATGTATTTTATTTATACAGCCCTTTACAGACAATCCTTACAGTGTACCAAAGTGCTTTACAGCAGGTAATAACTAAAGAGAAGAATAAGTAAAAACTAATAAAAACAATAAAAGAACAGTGAAAGCAATAAAATACAACAAAATCAAATAAGATAAAAGATAAAAGTGTCATCATACTACTGGGTATTAAAAGCAATCCTAAATAAGGAGGTTTTTAGCCTAGATCTGAAGAGGCCCAGGTCAGAAATAAGACGCAGCTGGATGGGGAGCTTATTCCAGAGCCTGGGGGCAGCGACAGAAAAGGCTCGGTCACCCCAGGGTTTGTATTCTGACCTCGGCACTTCCAGCAGAAACTGATCTGTTGACCTCAGAGCTCTACCAGGACTCCGGACTGTTAAAAGCTCAGATAAATATGATGGGGCGAGGCCGTTAACAGCTTTAAAAACAAACATTAAAAGTTTAAAATCAGTTCTATAAAGGACAGGAAGCCAATGGAGGGAGTGAAGAACAGGAGTGATGTGCACACGTATGTTGGTGTTGGTTAAAAGACGGGCAGCAGCGTTCTGCACAAGTTGAAGGCGACTGAGAGAAGACTGGGAGACGCCAACATAAAGTGCATTGCATTAGTCTGACCTTGAACTAATTAGGGCATGGATGGCTTTCTCAAGGTCATGGCGACTTAAAAACAGTTTAACTTTGGCCAGGAGACGCAACTGGAAAAAACTAGTCCTGACGACAATGTTAATTTGTGATAATAATGATCATAAAATAATTCTACGGCGATACGCCGCACTGTGAACGCTGAGCAATGATGCCAGTTGAGTTCTTCATCTGCCTACCTGCTGAGGAACGCATGGGATTGGAAGCTGGAGCAGGCTGCAGGGAAGATATCCAAGAAGGCATGGATGGTGGTGGTCGAGTCACACAGGTACAAAATGATATCCGCTAGGTCCTAGGATGTGGAACACAACACACAGGTCAGGAGGAGGAGAGTACAACAGTGGGTGTGAAACTGCATACAATCCAGAACTGATGATATGTAAAGCCGAACAGCTGCTGCAGCCAAAGTGGGTGAAAAAAATGATTACAGCCCATCTGTACATTTATGTTTGAGGACTGGAATGTGTGGAAGTTTCAGTAAGGCAGTGAGGCTCATCTTTCTCAAAAGAATTGAATGGTTGGAAGGTGGTGCTTTTAAATGTAAAAACCTAACCTGAATGAAAAGGTTTTCTCATCAACTAGAGATTAACTGGACTTTTTCTGACTTGTGCTACAACTCATGAGCGCCACATGTTGCGTACGGAAGTCTGACCTGCTGGCTCATGGTCATGGCTGTGGGCTGTTTGTGAGCATTCAGCTTCATTGGCTCCATGGCGGCGGCTCCTTCACACTGATGACCACACTTGTCCAGGACTGTGTCAAACACCTGAAGTTGATGGAAAACAAAAAGATAGAATTACGTTAGAAAAACCTGACAAGAAATAAGAGAGAGAGAAATGTACAAGCGTAACACTCTCACCAGTAGCACAGTGGGTACCGTCTCTTCCAGGTCACTGTAGTAGGATGGCTGCTGGGTGAAAATGTTCTCTGAAAGGACACATTTTTACAAAAGTCAACAGAGGCTAAAAACTAACAAAAATGACTAATAAAAACAAGCTTTGTAAGCAGCTCACCTATCATTTTATGCAGCAGCTGGCTGTTGCCCTTTCCAAAGAGCACACAGAGATCCAAAATTTTGGGAATGTCAAACAGAAAGTTGTCGTAGATAATTTCTCCAAACACGGCGGGAGTGAAGAAGTTCTCCTACAGGAAGAGGAAGGACTCAGAATTTTCTACTAATTTTCTATTGCAATGATATATCAAATCAAATTTATTTGTATAGCACATTTCATGTACAAAACAATTCAAAGGGCTTTACATAAAATAAAAGCATTGCAGCAGGAGGGGAAGAAGCATTAAAAATACATAAAAGAATATAAAGAGAAACAATTAAAATAATTTAAATGAACTTAAAAACAAGCAACAGGCCAGATAAATTAAAAGATATCGTGCAGATTTCATGCATAGACACATGAGAAAAGAAATGTTTTTAACCTGGATTTAAAAAAAAGTCTCCATTTGGTGAAAGTTTAATCTCCACTGGCAGTTTGTTCCATTTGTTTGCAGCATAACAGCTAAATGCTGCTTCTCCGTGTTTAGTATGTATGTATATTACAGTATACTTCATATTACATCAACAAAAGTAAGATAAAAGTTGAATAATCTCTTTCCGGCTTCTACCTTTGATTCTTTATGTGTGGCCATCCTGAGGAAGGTCAGGAAAACCGCCCTGTGAACGCCACGCTGTACGTCAGCAACCGCCGGGGAAGGAGGAAGGGCGGCGAGGTCGAGGCCGCGAGGAGCGTGATGAAGGTACGAGTCTAAACATCTCTGCAGCGACTCGTCAAACACAACCTGGTGGAAAACCACAGCAGGGAGGGGAGGGTTAGAGAATTTACATTCCACAACATTTTGTGCGGGCTTTGTTGACCTTTCACTGCCTGCATTATGAGCAACATGCCCACCCTTCAACATCCCGTACCTGACACCAGAACTTGTCATGGGGTAGTGCGAGCAGCCACTCCAGATCCTCCAAGATGAATTTGGCATGTTCCAAAAATTCCTCCACCCCGGCGGAAGAGTAACCTTCTGGAGGAGGTTTGTAAGGCACAAAACAGCGCTCCTCCGTCCTGTCCGGGTGCTGCAGGGAAACAGAAAGTACAGGTGTTGCTCAAACAATCTGGTCTTTGTTAGAGGTCAGGTTTGTAAGTCCGGTTACTCCCGGGACATCAAACTGTTGCCGTTGTTGAACATTTGCATACAGGCATCAGGAAATGACTCACCAGCGCCGGCAGCGTGCGCTGATTTCCCAGCGGGCCAGCCTCAGTCACCTGCTGCTCATCCAGTGGCACGCGAGCACAGGCCATCGCTGCTCCCTCTCTAGTTTACCTAATGAACCGCGGCAACAAAAGATGTTTGTGATGAAGGAATCTTTGCATTTCTTTTTCCATCTGCACTTTGTTTTGGTTGTAGAATCGTGCCAGTGTTTGTCCTGGAACTTGTTTAAGGCCCGTGGTTCGCAGTTTGGAGTTTTCTGCGTCACAGAGGTGGCTCTCTTATAATATGCACAACTTATGCTCCTGAGCAGTTTATGCTCAGAGTAGCAGATTAAATTGTCTACAAAAACAGCTGTCCTTTCAGCGATTCTCCTCCTGATTCACCAGACAGCCAAATCAGACTGAAAAAACATTTAAATTCTTCTGAAACCTGACATTTGACTGACATCATTTTATCAAATAACTGAGTGAAAATCTGAAAAGTGTTGGTAAGTGAATGCATACGCTGCCATTCTGATGGCCAAATTTAAACACGTTATAATGTTTCAGAATTGAATCAATCATATAGTTGGTAACCTTAACTAAACAAAACATTTGACCAGAACTAATGATATGATGATCCACAGCTGCACAATAGGGTGTTTTCAATTTTGGATTTAATACAGATCAGAAGGTAAATCTGACCAAATCCGACCACATTTTTACTATAGCCTTTTAAAACCTAAACATTTTCTGGAAAACGTAAAGCTGTTCCTTAAAACGTCTTTTTTCTTTATCTTCTATATGAATTTTGGAGAGACAGCAAGCTCAATTTGTCGCAGTGGCATGTAGGAATTTAATCGCAATTTCTAGGTGAGGAACATGGTTACAATTTGTTGAAAGAAGATAATTGTTAGTAATGATGGAATTAGTAAAAAATAAATAAATAAAAACATCGGGAAATCATGTTAAACAACCGCAACTTTTACCAAAGTTTAAGGAAAAAAAATGCTTACGCAAGTCTGTACATGTCTGTAGTAAAATTGGCTGTTGTGAAGCTAACACCGTCCTATTACATTTTCCCTTATACAGTTAATTGTTAGGCTTATATAATAACTCAGATAAAAGCGAATTGTCTAATGTCAACAATACGTTAACAGAGATAAAAGTTAACGTCATCAAATACCCCGGGTGGGTAATGCATTGAGCCGACATCTTTTCTGCTTCTTATAAGCAGATTAAAAGGACTAGAGGTAGTTTATATTTTAAAAATATAGCAGCCGATTATTTCAAAAACGTCTGACAAATCGATAAATTATCTTAACCATGTAGCACGACCACAACAGTGAATTCAGATAGGTATTTGTAGAGAATCCGACCGACAAGAAGCCCGGAGTCTGACAAGATAGCAAGCTATGTTAACGTTAGCTAATGAAATAAGCAAAGCAAGCAGAATGAATAACTGACCTAGTAAAGATTACACTTTACAACACCTTAAGACAAGTGACGTAAAGAGAAATGGCACAGTTCTGACTTTGTTCTGACCACGTATTAATTTCAGAAAACCTGTTAGCTGCACGGTTCAACAGCGTCAATGAATGAACGCGTAAACGTGGCTAACCAGCCGGTAACTTTAAAGCCGTCGACTCGTGACTCATCAGAAATAACGTTAAAGGTAATAACTACAATAAAGCTGCTTACGGCTTTATATGACAGTCCGTACTTTTCCTTCAAGCCATCCCATCGAAGCCGACAGTTTTCAACAGTTTCTGTTTCCAGACGTTTTCTAACCACCTGCTCTGAACAGGAAATGACGTACTTTGTTTTTCCTCTGGCGTGACGCAGTACAGCATCTCTTCACTTCTCTCTGTCTCCCCCTAGTGGAGAGTATTGGCTAGAGCTCTGAGGACAATGTTGTTTTCCTCTTATTTGACAGCTTTACGGTTTACTTTTAAGAAAAAAGATTTTACCCAGTAGGCAACATAAAAACTATTCAAATATAACATAATTTGAATAGAATAACGATTAAACTGGTAGTATTCCATCTTGTCAAACTACAAAATTTGACTAAAATAAAGAAATTAGTGAATAAGAACTTTGTTTTTTGTCTTTATTCTTTCATTAATCAGTGCAACACTTCTCAGATTTATCTGGTGTCAAACCTGTATATAAAATATTTCAGGAGCTACAGAAATATTCATTTTTGTTTCAGCACTAATAATCTGAAGATCTCATATATTTAATTTGTAATATGTGACATTGATCTTACATGTTTACTCACTAAAAGTGAGTATAAATATGTACAACATCAAACAATTTAGATGTGGAGAAAGGCAGACTTGCTAAAATAAGTAAATACATACCTTAAAGGAAGCAAAATTCAGTTTTTATTTTGGTGATATCTTTCAATGTCTTATCACATTCACTGAACTTATCCAAAAAACGAAAAGATGCTGATCCTAGCATACCACTCAATGATGACACTTAAATCATTTTCTTGAAAAAGAATGTTTATAAAAAGTTTTCCATGACACACAGAAGGCTAAACATACAGTACAATACTGTTCAAAATGATCCGTAACATGTACGAGAGCGATGGAATCATTAAAACTTGTGGTTTGTTGGTTGTTTGGTTGAGGCTGCAACGGGAAACGCTCCCACCCATGTGTTACCGTCTGTGTCCTCCTGAATTTCTTATCTGAAGATTAGAAAATCAGTTAAGGGCTGGATGTGTTGTGTGCTCTGGCATCATACAGTGCCAATACACAGTCACAATGTGTGATGCAGCTTTGTGTTACTATAGATTTTGTCAGCTGTCCCATTTATACCAAACAAACTAGCACAAAAATAATCAACAACAACAACATGTAAAAATGCTAGCATTTTGTCTGTTTCCATGGCTTGGATCGTAAAGCTTAAAATAAATATTTCATGGCTTTAAAACAATAAATAACCCAAAGCATATAGCACAAATCAAGCAGCAGTAATACTGTACCACATGGTACCCGTTTCAACGGCTTGCCCTCACCGTCCAGGAACAACAGAAATCAACGGGATATTAAGCGTATCATGGGTTCAATTGTCTACCTCTAATAAATGTTCTACATCTCTAAACAACACTCACATTGTATCTAAGAACAGTATGTAGCATCTGTTGCTGATTCACTTAAGCTCTGCGAAATCTCTGAGAAATCTGGATATTTGGAACAACAGCGACCCACCAAACTCAAACTGATTTACAGATGTTCCGTCAACCGTCGATATTTTCTCTTAACCCTTCTAAAATCAACAAACATCTAACATCATAAACCGTTTTTGTCTCAGTTTTAAGTCACACTACACGACTGAAGCCATGTGGACACCTGCCAAAAGCCTTCTTTTGATTGTCGGAGACACCAAATATACATTTGCGCCACTTTTTGCTAATTTTGCTCGATTCTAAAATTTGATTGCTAATTTTTGTTAATTCAGTATCCGATCAATCATTATGTTTTCTAATGACTCAAGACCAAGGTGCCAAAAGAAGCCGCAGCGTGCACCACAATTTGGGCACAAAAGGTTAAGAAAAATATCTTCCAGATAACTGACAGTCTATTTGATCATAACAACCTAAGTAACAAGATAGAGGAGCTTACATAAATGTCAACATGGATTAGAGAACAGTTGTTGCATGTTAATATGATTCACCTTACAGTATTCAGTTAAAACTTCTACTAGAATGTAAAAGATCATTATAGAAAAAAAGAAGCTCTATGAGATGTTCAAACACCAAAGATTTGACCTTTGAGTGAAAACAAAAAATAATGATAAAAAACAAACTAACTAGAACTATTCGTTGCGATTATAATGAAGGGCACAGATGGTAAAGTTCTGAGAAGGGTTGCTGTGGACGCCGCATGTTGTTGCATCTTGTCTGGAAAAAAGCCACTAAAAACTTCTAACTGGATATTGAGGATGTAGACGAGTCCATGCCGAGGAGAATGAAGTGTGCACTCCCAAACGTCACTGTGTAGCCCTTCACCATTCTAAACGGTTTGGCCATATTTGGTCTTCATGAATCACTTTCTCATGTTTTCTTCATGAGTAAAAAAAAAAATAAAAAATGGCCACACAGACAACAAAGTCCAACTAGAAGTCAGTTTGTTAAGAACTAATCAAGTTGATGTCCTTTAAGATTGACTTTTTGGTATGGAATGGAAACCCTGGAACAGAGGGATAAGGACTCAAGGATGATGTTTCCTGATTGTGCTTTCACAGAGGATTAGTGATACTAATACACTGCATGTGTTGAATCTGGCTGAGGCTCAGTGACATCCACAGAGAGAAGTATGAAGGAAGGTTGAACTAAAAAAAACAAAAGCAGAAACCGAAATAGCTGATCAGTATTCTGAAGAGCAGAGAACCTCCTCAGTAACGAGCTGAATATTGCACTGGTCAAATCTCAGCGGAGGACAGTCAACTTGTCGGGGCTGACTGGTTTAGTTCAGGTTTTAGACTTTAACAGGGAGCAGCTGTGAGAAAAGAAGGCTGCCAGCCCGTCTGCCTCAAACCAACTGCATCTATGAACTGCGCAAGAGCAGCGACTAAAATATTTTTCAAGATAAGCTTGTGCGTACCTGCCGCACGACAAAATTCCCCAAACTCCATGAAGATAAAGAGAAAGAAAGTTTAAGCTATCATCCCATCACTTTGGGCCCAGTTTCCCACAGAACGTCCCAGTTTAATTCAACATTGTCAGAGTTGATGGCGGCTCAGAGGACTCCGGCGCTAACCCAGCTGTATCTGTCCCGAATACGTGGTGAGGAGGAGCATGATGGAGAAGCCCGTAAGGAGGCCCGCGTTCTGGATTGCGAAGGTGATGAGGAACCTGCTGCCACCGGCGTCCTCTTCCTCACGGCTCACCTCGTTCATCTCTGGAAACTGAGGCGCGGAAAAACAGAGAGAAGACTTTTAAAACTTCTGTTATCAGATAAAGTATAAAGATCACTACTGTGCTTTATACACTAAATGATGCACTGATCCAACATCATCAGGATATGATGCAACAAACCTTTAACTGAAACCCAGAAAATCAAAGTGAACACGTGGGGGTTAGAAAAAATGTCAGCTTTGCAAGGCAGCTGAGGTTCAGCAGATGATGTAATTGATCATTTTTTTTGGTAATACAATATTCTGGATATCTCAACTACTGCTGCAAAGATCTGAAACATTCCTGTTTTGATGAGTCATTCGTGTGTGTGTTATACGATTCTTTCAAATATCAACTAAATTAAAAAACAATGCACTTTTTCTTTTTTTTTTATCTATATGGGCTGTTACATAGTGACAAAATAAGTTATTTTCAATCAGTGTTGTCATTTCTGTTAAGTTAAGTTACAGTTACTGCTGGTAGTAAACAATGTATGTCTATACAAAAATTGTTAAGCGAGAACTTTTTCCATCTTGTGATAAAATGAACAAAGAGCTTGTCAGGGAGCGTTTGGGGGTCTTGCCTAAGGACCCCTACTGGAGGTAGTACCTTTCATGCAGGGGTGTTAGGATTTGAATCCAGGTCACCCACATGAAAGGTGGCAATCTTACCACTGCAGGCAGTAACTGTATCCTTAAATTTCCAACATTTTTTAAGCTCTTTAAATGATCATTCTGTAACAAGTTCTCATAGAAGTTTACAATATTCTGAGATTAACAACCTCACACCTATAAAACACTAACCATGTCTGCCAGAGCGATGTAGAGGAACATTCCCCCCGCCAAGGCAAAGATCCAGTTTGGGGAGAAGCTGTTGCCGGCCAGGATGCCGAATCCCATCCCCAGGTAGCAGCAACAGGCCGACAGGAAGTTGAAGAACAGAGCCTGCTGTATGCTCATGCCAGCGTTCAGTAGGATCACAAAGTCACCTGGTGACAAAAATGACACATTATAGCCCAAACAATATCGCTGCAATAAAAAAAATGTATTTTTTGTTGATTTAAAAATGTTAACTTTTTATGAAAACAGCAGTATTCCATCCCAACTCACCCAGTTCGTGAGGGAACTCCTCACAAAGGATAGCCACAGAGGTGCTGATGCCCTGGAAAACTGAGGCAGTGAAGGAGGCACCGATAGCCAAGCCATCAATAAAGTTGTGTAGACCATCGCTCAATGTGATCATCCAGGCCAGGGTACCGATGTCGGAGTAGGTCGTTCCCTTCAGCCAATAGCAGCCACCCCCATGGCTGCCGGACCGCCCCCCACTGTCTGGGTTCTGGGAGTCCTGAAAGAGCACGGAGAAGGAAGTAAACACAAGTAAACAGAGTTGGAACATGGAAGTGCTCACTTATAATAAAATATTCATCTACAGAACCAGGACTTAAAATACTGTATAATCATTTCTGTGTGATTAATCATGTAGCAGCTTCTTACAGTTAAACGGCATTACATTATAAGACATAACTTAGTTCCAGTAAATGATGTGAATGCAGACTATCCAAAGCTCCATGTCACCTGTGGTGTCTGTGCAGGGCTGAGCATGAGCTCGCCCTCCCCTGCGTCCACCTTGCCCTGAGCCAGACTGCTGGCTTCTCCATTCTGCTGCAGCTTCTCCTTTTCTCCCTCCTCCGCGTCCCCGTCGGGTGCCGAGTAATGATCTGCGGCAGGGTAATGGCTGTGGCCGTGGCTCTAACACACCGGTAAACAGAGACAAATATCAATATGCCATATACCAAAGTTGTCATCTGACTTATTGAGCACCGTTCGGACATTTTGTTTTTTATTTGAAGAATCAATCTATAAATAGGGCTTCATTTTGACCAAATAAACCTTTACCAGGAAGAATTCTTTTATTTCTTTGACTTCCTCCATTTCCACCTCAGGAACATGATCAAACAGAGTTTTGGGGGGAGATGTTTTACCCAAATGGGTTGAAATTGTGAGGAAATGTCAGGGTGGGGCTGATATATTTCTGATTGGTTGAATATTTTGTTCATTTTATAACAGCCTTTCTGTCCCAATCATCCTCATTTTAACTTTAAAAATCTGTTTACTTTAAATGTTACTGCTAGAATAGTTGCAACTGTTTGCAAACACAACTTTCAACAGACATTCATGAAGGGAGACACAGACGCGCCATCAGCTTCTGGTGTCAAACGAGCTCCAGAAGAGAAGAGAGAGCGCTGATAGTGACAAGAAGGCAGTAAATCAAAACAAAAAAGCATTGATCTCGAATGGTTTCACAATAGTTGTGTTGTAAGGAGCACAAAAACATTCACAACCCAAAGAAATGTATAAAATGTATCATTTTATCTTCACCATGCAGTTGAAGAACAATAGGCTGCTGTCACCAGGACACAGAACACACTGCAGTGGATTCATCTAATCTATCCTGTACTTCAGACATCCGGGGAAACACAAGAATCCACCCTGGAATAAGCCAATGGCTTTTTAATTTCTGGAAGCTGGTAGCAAAAAATGTGCCTTTAGAGAACACCACTCCAGAAACCAGAATTTATTCAGGGAATTTTCTCAGGAAACAACCCTCACATTCCATGAGAAGCTTCTTCTCTTTTTAAAAAACAACATGACACTGACAGATATGGAGTAGTTGGTGGCTTCTTGCCTCTTAGATGCTGTGACAGCAGCACAACAGGTGCTAATGTGTGCCAAAGAGCATCTGTAATTGGATCAGAAGGTCGATAGGGTAGTTACTAATTAGGATATGTGAACCTCATGGCTACAAACTGATTAACCACAAGGTGGCGCAAATGTCCCACAGTCAGCTTCCTGCATTCTGCTGCTTTTTTTGTGAATGAAAACAAGATCATTTAAATGACTTGAGCTGGAATTTCGGTTAAGCTGGTTTAAATATTCTAAATTATTTTAAGTATTATAAATAAAGTGTATAAATTAGAGGAAAATCTAGAGGCTAAAACACCTGCAAACCTTTAGAAAAGCCTGTAGTTGATCTCAATTAGAACCCTGGAAACGCTTAAAACAGCCACTTTAAAACTTGGGGAAATGAGAGGCGTAGCAATGATGGCAAGTAGGCGAGAGCACATAAAACGCCAAGCTGGAATAACAGAGCTTTGAAACACGCAGTATATAAGTTCATTCAATCACAACATAATAAAAATGTTAAGTAGTCAAGACATGACGGAAATAGAAGGACTTGTGGAAAAAGCTCATTTAAGGACGCTGATTTTGAATTTTTATTCAGTGGGATACAAATACAGTTCCATGTTTATCTATCTGACATTTTATATCCAATGAAAAAAATGTATAAACAGACAGAAAAGGTGGAAAAAGGGTGACTGGAATCCACTGCTACGAATGTTATTCAAATGAAAGGTAATGGTTAAAACTTTTACCTGATAAATTCACCGGCTAACTGCTTAGAACTAACATGCGGTCACATTTACTCCTTTGGTGAAAGGTAAATAACGTAAGGTTGAAGTTGTCATCGTTATGCTCTGCTAAGTCCTCAGATGACGTGTCGAAAATCCTCATTTCATTGATGTATTAAACAAAGTTACATTTTTCTAGGATACGTCTAAACATTTTCAGCCGATTGTGTCAAACAGGATGAACAAGACAAAAGAGGAACTCTGAGAGAAAAGGGGCCACACTTCACTACAGTATGTACAGTGGGAAATTCTCTTGCACATAATGTACAATGAATCACCAGTTCTTCTGGTTGTTAATGACTGTAAGCCGGTTTGTGTATGTAAAGACTGCAACACCCTAATATAACAAAACATAGAACCACCTGTGCATAACGTTTCTGATGTCAGTTGGTGAAAGAGGTCCAACCTGCTTCTGATGAACAGATAAAACAACTCCAGGGAATGTAATGGCGTGTCACGATGGTGCTCAGGGCAAACATGGATTATATACTGTATATAGTTGCTAAACCATTAGACAATACTGTGTATTGACCTGAGAAAGAATGAGGAAAAAAAACAACTACATAACCATTTTGGGTTATATCCATTTCATTCAATATTTTTTATTCATTCGAGCACATTTTACTGTTTACAAAACTAAGAGAAATGTTGCTTTTAGTTCTGATTCAGTAGACGTGTCATCAGCTTCACAAAAGCTAGGATTTTATGCTTCATTTGCTATTTCAAATCATAAAGTAGCTATCTTGAAGTTTAACATGAGACAGGGTGCTCTCCAGCGAGCTGATAACACGTGTTGATGTCTCAAATCAGTGAGGAGAAATTTTGATCCACTCTTCTTTACGTTGCTTCAGTTTATTGAAGTTTACAGAAATGTGTTTATCTCTAAAGGTTCCACCAGACTTTGACTTAAAGCTCATTCATCTATGAATGGCCTTTGCTGTAAATATTTTCCTGCCACATAGGCAAATGCAGTTTTCAATGATCTTTCTGGAATCCTCCTGCTTTGCTTGAATATGTTTATGTTTATGTATTTGGCAGACGATCTTATCCAAAGCGACTTAGACTCATATCCCAAGTAGTGTTAGGGGGTATTGCCTAAGGGAGTAGTACCGTTCATGCAGGGGTGTCAGGATTTGAACCCCAGGTCACCCACACTACACTATCCAGTCCATATATATGCAGGGCTTGTAGAGACAGTCCTGGCAGATCTGAACTGTCTTTTAAAAGGTACAACAATAAAACAATGTCATGTCAGCGTTGGTGTAAACTCACCCCATTTTTTTGCTTGAGAAGGACCCTGAGAACCTTTTCAGTGAAGAAGAAGAGGTAGAAGCCTCCGAACACCACCGCAGATTTAGGTACGTAGAAGTCCACCATGGGGTCAAAACCAAAGGCCTGCCACGGAGCAACACCATGATGTTAGTTCGATGATTATCAATAGTAGCTGTCATTCTTCACTTCCACCTGACATAAACGAGTGGGTTTGTTTCTAGGCCTCGAGACACGAACACTGAGTGATTTGAAAAGTGTGGGCTTTGAATTCTTGTGAGAGGAGGTCAAATCAACTTTAATGTTAAATATAAATGTCCTTATCCTGTCACATTCAGAGCTGCTGATCAAAAGCAAAGACTAATCAACTTGCTGAAAGCTTTTTGATGATTTCAAACTTTTTGTTATATGAAGATAAAAACAATAACTAGGTTTAACATCCTCCTAAGATGCACACTGCACAAATATCTGCCAAGAGTCTCTGAACTTAAAGAAAAATTGGGATGTAATCCGCCCTCCCTCCTGTAGACACGGACATCCCATAAATAATCCTCTTTCAACAAAGAGGTTAACAATTTTTTGTCACACATCAAAGGTGAACTTATGCAACATATTACACAACAGCTTGGCGCACCAGCTGTAAACATGGGTGTAGACACCCTCAAGACATTTTTGACAGAGTTTGTGGATTTTTTTCTTCTTAGAAGACAGAATTTAAATACGAGTGTTTTCTTGCAACTCGACTTCCTGAAGTGAGAAACCTTTAACAATACAGCTGAATTATTCAATGAAGATAATGCATTTTAGCAACTTTGTTATTCTCTTTACCTAATTTCGTACGACTTAATTCTTTAGTTTTTCTCAGTTTTCTTAATGCAAGTATAGTCCTGTTAGTTCCGTTTTTTTTTTTTCAGATTTGCTGTATCACACCTAACACTCAGTTGCCACATTATTAACTAAATCTAGTTAGAACTGATGAGCCAATAAATGTGACATCCATAAAGTTAACAATCAGTGGGGTTACATGGCGCTGAAAGGATCGGATTATTGGCTAAATTACAATAAGACTGAGTTATTAAGTGCATGCAGACCTTAATCTGACAAGAAATTGGATGGGATCGGATTACTCGCGATCGGATTAAGACCCCGAGATAACTCGGTTGAAAGTCAAATTAAACATATTTGCAGACGGGTGAAGCATGTGGTGAATAAAGGCTCTAGCATGGTTGCCGCGTCTGCTAGCGCGAGCGGTGTTGATGACGTCACGATTTCGTGCCGGCAATATATAGTGGCGCAAGTCGTTGCGCCAGTAGTTGCACTTGTCACAGAGGTGGCGTTGCTACGTGAAGGTTACCGCTACTCTACAACCACGAAAGTGGAGAAGAAAACAATGAAGAGCAGGAATACTGTCATTAATGATACTGCTGCAGTATTCGGATCATTTTAATTTTTTAATTCAGTCAATAGAGGTGAAGGTCTGAAGCCCCCGGCATCACCACTTGGAGTCTCTGCACTATTCTTTGCCTTCACGTATCTGTCCCGTAGCTTCTTCCACACATTCTTACAGAACTCTCCCTCTTTCCCCAAAGTTCTGCCAATCTCTGTCCACCAGTTTTGGGAGTTTACGTGCTCCCTGTGCTGTTTCACTGCAGTTTCGTACAGCTGCCTGTACAAACGCACCTCCTGACTGAGCCTGGTCTCAAAATGGTCTGTCGTTGTTGGCACAGCCAAGTTACAAAAATCGACTGGTGCACGACAACGCGCAGCGCCGTATTTTCAAGGCAAGCGCCAGGCCTGAAACGTCATTTTGACGTCACGGTCCGCCACCGACGTGACAGACGCGTCAACTGTAACTCCAGCTTTAGACTTTGCGTTCTGCGCATGCTCGAGATTTTTTCCCGGGGTCGTGAACCGGAAGTCAGAAGAGACGATATTACTGTTGTTGTCGCCATCGGAAAGAAACAAAGAACGCGATGGAGAATGCGCCGTTGTGCATCGCGTTTGTGCAACAAGCAGCTCATCACAAACCAAATTATATAGGGACGGAGCTTCATCTTGCTCTTCATGACATGCTTTGTGCCTCTGATTGGATTCATTCACCGCCATATATCCAAGGATAATTACCCTTGCTCAACTCATTCTTATTGTAATTTAGCCAATTATCCGATCCTTTCAGTGCCATGTAACCCCACTGACTGTTCCTTATTAGCTGATCCCAACATATATGAGTCAGCTGTGAAAAGGTTGGCCTTACCGCACACTAATTTCTAACAAAACTTTCTTTGAATTTCTTATATGTGGAATGTCATGATTATTGGGCAGATTTTACTTTCTCCACAACACACAGGTCCCAAAGCATCTACTGCTAATGTCCAAGCACCAGACACTTGCTGACATGTTCTTTGAAGCCCTGACTGTTTTGAGCTCCTGTGGCAGCCTGAGTAGGACCTACACATTATTAGGAAGGTGGTCACAATGTCGTGGCTGGTCAGTGTCTCTCATATTAAATATGATAAAACCCTGACTTTCTTTTACTGTAAGACTAAATCAGTACTCAATGGTCTTTGCTGCAACTACTGTGATGCACTGCGAGGGAGCTCAGCTGAACGAGGCACAGCAGCATGGACACTACCTCTGGGATGAGCTGAAACAGGGCGTTGGAGTACAGCGTGCCAATGGCCAGGGCTATGAAGTAGAGCAGCAGTCGCTTGTAAAAGGTTCTCTTCATGAAGGGCACCACGCTCGCCCCGATCAGCGAACACAAAGAGATCAGTGTCACACACAGGATCCCATAACCCCACACTGAACAGCAGAGAGGCAGAGGTGGGGGAAGGTGAGGAAAAGAAGAGGTAGTTAGTTCAGAGATGGTTTTATCTGATTAATCACCAGGTTAAGAAAAAAAAACAAATTAAGAGAACACCAACCAATTAACTCCCTGGAGGACAGGGAAGAATTTAACTCAATCAACCTGGGAAAAAAAAGAGATTATTGAAAGGTACCTCTTTAGTCTTTCCAGAGACAAGAGCCTCATTATCCACTAAAAACAGAGAAGAGGAGTAACAACACCTTTTATTTGCATTTGAAGATAAGAACTGGTTGTTTTTTGAAGCAGTGTTCAAGCCCAATGAATTTCTTTTCATCAGAGAGAGGAAGTCATTAAGATGAAATTACACACACACACACACACACACACACACACACTTTGTCCTCGTCCACTCAGGTGCCTCTGTACCACTGCCACAGCCTCAGGGCAAACACTAGGCATCACTGAAGACACAAAGAAAGCAAAGTACCAAAAGGAGCACTGTTAACACGGGGTCACATTTCAATTTGACGAATGCTCATCTCTTCTTCTTCTTCCATTTTCCAGGGCTGTCTAACACAAACTGTAATCTATGCACCCTGAAACAGAAATGGTGTGAGCCGAGAAAGTGCAGCTCTCCTCTAAATAAAACCTCAAACTGGCCTAGAACTCGAGGCTGGAAAAGGTGCAGACACAGATGCACACTAACACACACACACACACACACTCACTGACAGATAATTAGGAATGGTGTGAGAGTGGAGTACACCAGAAACAACTCCACTGTGTTTATTAGAGCCCACGAAAACCACAGACAGGAAACAAAGGAAAGAGGAGGAGGGAGCTCTCCGGACATTTATTTTTTTATTTTTTTTCAACAACCACATGACTCTAAAACAGACTAAAGAAACGCTCAGCTTTAGTGTTTGAGTTCTGACAGGCTCTGACAGCTTCTGGGATGTGGAAAGATGTAAAGATTGTATGTATGGCTAGATGGCAAACCTCGGGCAGGAGCTGAAGGATGGCAGTGGAGAACAGTGTGCCAACAGCAAGAGCGATGAAAAAGGGGAGCACGTGTTTCATGTAGCCCGTCTTCATCAGAGGCACGATGAAGACACCGGTGAGGGAGAAGGCATTGATCACTGTCACGCTCAAGAAAGAATAACCCCAAACTGGAGTCGGAATAAAGAGGGAGGGGTACCGTTATAACAAACTCCTATTCATTACTTACTTCAACGCATCAATGAACGCAGCCTGAGCAATTCAGCAAACTGAGATTTATGAAAGATGATAAACTTATGTGAAGTAAAAAGGATTTCAAAAACACAACATTTAAAATGTCATTTTGGAAGCTTACAGTAAATAGACAATACATTCATACATTTCAGCAACGCCGATTTAAAAAAACAACTTTTTGATGTAAATTAAGTTAAGATCCACTTAAACTCAGCTGTTTGGAACCCTCACTGGGGGTTAAAAGAGAAATCTGATAAAGGAAGTGACGATTAATAGCTCAGAAACTGAGGAAAAATATTTTCAGTTGTTAGATACGAGATTACCAGAGTTCAAATGGAACAAGTCTCAACTCAGAGATGAACACCTTAATGCAGTCTGGGAGTTAAAAGTATATCAGCTGTAATGTGATTTATTTTATACTTATACAGAGTAAAAACAGGAAAGATCAGATGACGTCTGTGAGATTTCCAGTTTGTATGAATTTACATTCATTTCTCTGTTGTTGGCAAGTGTCCACAGAGTTGACAAAGAGAAATAAGCTCTCAAGCCAAAGTAAGCTTCCTACAGGGAAGGTGTGAGGTGATCTGAGGGCATGAGTGGCAGATAAGGCAAAACAAACGCATGACTGGAGAGACAGAGGCAGAGCTCTGGGTCATCTCTTCTTCAGCTGTCAAGGGTAACAGGGAGAACAGCAATTTGTGAGCTAGTTTAGAGAATCAACTCCTGGGCTGTCACAAAGGAAAAAGGATACTCAGAAACTAACCGACCCTTAGCTTGGTTTTTAAACAAACTCGGATTCATTTTAAGAGATCTCGAAGAGCCCTCCATTTTCAGTAACTTCACATTGAACACAGATGGCAAAATGGCCTTCAGGCTGTAAAGGACATCCTGGTGGATGTGCACAGTCAGCAGTCTGGATTGAGTTGCAGTGAATCAGCAGCTAAGGAAAGATGAGCTTTCCTGTCTGGACTGTCTTCACCTGGATTAGATCTATGCTACACAGTAGATAAAGCAGGACTTTTTATTGTAAAAAGGTTTTTGAGTTTTCAGCTCATTTTAGAAATGCAATCTAAGCCTCGGCTAACTGTGCATGATTATTCTGACTTTCATCTCCTTTGAATACTTTATAATACAATTTTCTTCAAGCCAGTGAAGCTTCGATGCCAGAAGAGGTTTGAGGTATCGCTGGTAATATTTGAAGAGCGTGGTTGTAAAAAGGTAGTGGAGAGAGAAAGCTTGGAGTCACAGACAGAAAAGGAATCCACAGCTGAAAGAGACACTTAAACTCCAGCACTTCAATATAAAATAAACACATAAAGAAGAAAGTCGTAAAAAGATAAGTTTCAAACAAGCATTGGCAAATTTGACCCACGGACGATACAAACGGCATCACAAATTTAAAGAAAATGAACAACATTAATGCCACATACAACATATGTAATAGGAAATATCTGAAAATGGTCACCGGAAGTATGAAAATAATCTTAATGGTAAGGTGCTCACCTTCTGCATCAGAGGGCCTCGGGGAGGCGTCGCTGCTTAGCTCCTCCTCTTTTTGCGCCCTGCAGGTTCCAGTATCCAACTGCTGCAGCATGGTGGGGCACAGCTTCTGCAAACCCTGCCCATCCACCCGTGACTGCTCGCTGATGCTGTAAATAGCCAGAGTGTCCGCAGGCAAGCACTGGAAACGGGAACATGGCAATCAGTCCCAGCAGACACAGGAATTAGGCGGGATGTATTCAGAGACATCTTTTAGCTCGGATGCAAAATCAGCTTTAACAGCAGACTTCAGATATCAGGCATTTCGGGGAACTGCTGTAATAATGTCAAGGACTTTCATGTGAATTATTCATCTCCAAGTCAGGAAAAAAGTTAATTCAGTCAATATTTCTCCAGTGACTGTGGAAAATAAAAAAAATGATCCTGTCCATCCAGCAGGCATTTATTCAGGATCATGGATCATGTTCAATGACTGATGAAGTCTTTGGGAGATGTTTAACCGGCCTGAATCTAACTACAGGGGCGAGACATTAAAAGTTTTTGGGTAAAGGTTGCAGTTTTAGTGTCCTATTCACAGGTTATGAACAACAAAACACTAACGTGTACCAGCTGAAACATCTAAACTACATCTGACCTTTACTACCTGTTCCATTTCATTTCTGAGAACTGTTTGCCACCATCGTTCAGAGTAAATCTACTCAAAAATGGATCAGCAGGTACATGACTCAACCATCTATGACACTAAGTATGGGAAATATGCTGAAAATGCACCAGCACCTTGTGCTGATTAAAGATAGAACTAAAGCTGGATTTACTCTTCTGCTTCAGAGAGCCATAGAGACTCTACTCGAGGTACAACCTCCACAAGCCCCTCTGAATAAAAACTTATATTTGATCCTTTTTAATCCTCAATCTGAACACAATTCACAACACAACAAGGTTTAAATGTTTTGTTAATTGGTTTTTACTGTGACTTCAGGCAAAATGTGCTTTAATCAAATAGTAAATGAAGAGTTAAAACAAATCTCTTTTCTTTTTAAACTAAAGACTCAAAGTTAATGTAACTTTGCTAACACACTTGAGACGTATTCATGTGCAGTAACTTACACACTAAGTAACCTTCTCATGTCAACTAACAGTCACATCTATAAGCACATTCATCAGTGCAAATGTGAACCTTTTTAAATTGCTTTGTTGTTTTCATATCTTTTATTGTCATTATATTGTACATGTTGTGTTTAATTAAACTGTAAATAGTGTGTTTTTAAATTACATTGTATATATTGCTCTTTATGTACTGCACTACTGTACTACTTTGTGTCCTATTTCCTGTTTTATTTCTGCGTACTGAGACCTCAGTTCCTACGTTTGCTCATTTTCCTATTACTCATCCTGGAATAATGACAGAACATCTTGAATATTCAAAGTTTCTAATTCCAGGACCATTCACAACCTTTAAGTGATGAACATAAATGTACTTTAACTAATTATCATTCTGTGATATAAGAAAACGATCTAAATATGTTTTTGTTTTCCGCATTTCCATAAAGACGTCAACATTTGTCATAAGTTTCTTGCCTTTTAAATGCCTGGAAAGTTCCGCTGTCACAACTTTTCCAGGGTTTTCATGACCTCAAGGAACTTTTTTTTATGTACCGATGTGAAAATGTCTGAAGCATTTAGTTTTCACACTTTGGATTCAATTGGCCAACTTTGCCATTTGTATCATGTCCTAAATGTATTCAGACATGAGTCAGCATTTTCATAGCATGCGCAGAGGCAAATGCTTCTTTCAAGTCCTGTTTTTTTTTCCAGAAACGATAGATAGAAATATGTTCTCAGTTCCTAAAAGAAACCAAGTATAAGAGAACAGCTTTTAAATTGCAGAAGTGTTTTAAATTGCCAACACAAAGACAATACCTGCAACGATACCAACATATTACTGCACAAATTACTTTCTACGATTTTTCACTCTGTTTTTAGAGGTTAAAGAAATGTTTTCGTTTGTACCTTAGAGCTGTTAGTTTTGGGGGGTATGATTGAAGTTGTCTTTGCCACTTCGCTGCTGTCGCCGTCACTTTCTGTATTACCCTGGCTAAGGACAGCTAGAAGGGAGCGCAGCTGAGGTACACTGATGGTACCGTTGTCCCCATAGCGGGCGAGCAAGTCCTGCAGCACCTCGGTAGGAGACTGCATCTGACTCCCGCCCTGACCCGACACTCGGCCGGTGGGACATAGCAGCACGGCCAGGGTGAGGATGACCATTGGTGGGAAGTGGAGAAGGGTGAAGGTCGTTGTGGCACGCCCATTAGGGGACCAGATGAGCATGACTTCTTCAGTGGATAGTGGGTGTAATCTGTGGGCAGAATGGAAGATTGAAGCTCCAGGTATAAATTCAAACAACAACAGAAGTAATGTTCAGTCATGTTTTATTAAGATCAAAAACTTGTGCACATGTGTGTAGGCTGAGAAATTGTTTCCAAAGGGTACATAACGATCAGTCAATAGGCAACGTGCTCAGCGCTGCTTATGCAAATAAGGCATGTGGAGCTAAAAGCATGCAGGTCTTTTAGCCCTCTGCCCAAAATAAAGAAAAGGAAAACTAAACCTTAACTAACTCCATTTAAAGGAAAAAAGTAAATGTGGTTCTTGATTTCTTTTTGCAACATCATTTCCAGGTGTTATTATATAAATCTATTTATATAATTATACTTGCATGTTGTACATGTTGAAATTCTATGTGTGCACATTTGAAAACGTCTGTTATTTTGTCAGTGTTGTGAGAACAGTAACGTCTCTGAGCAAGTAAGCAACGGAAGAAGAAGCCTGCTTAAATGGATTAGCACACCGTCAATCTGAAATTGTTCCAAACATCACCTATGCAATCTTAATGGTTTATATTCATCAGTATAAAAAGCTGCGATCTATCTCTGATAAACATCGCCTTGCAAATATGTCAAATACTTTTTCTTCTTTTTTTAACCCCAAAATCCATGCTTATCTGTGGGATGAAACACATGTACACCTGCTAAAATTGGGTTGAAGACTCCTTCCCCTTTGCTAGAAAAGCTGCATGTTAACCGCCAGTAGGCAACTCTAGGTGGTGGCTCAGAGCTAACTGCTAATGAAGCACAGGTCAATGCAAAGTCCACTGTGACACAAGGTGCAATCTCTAATTACAGATAAATATGGAAACTTAATTTAAAAAAAAAAAAAACTTCACAGTCCATGTATGATAAATGTATGAAAAAATAAAAGAAATCAATAAATAAACACTATATATCAAAACAAATTCCCAACGTGTTTCCCACATAGCTGGGCTTATCAAACAGTCCAATTCATTTTTGTACTGTACAGAAGTGCTAACCTTTTCCTATGGAGCCTCTTAACAGTAGATGGTGCGTAAAGTTCCCGATTCAGTCCACCTGGCCTGAGGCTCCGAATGTGCTGGGTGATGCTCTCAGGAGAGTTGAGGGAACAGAGAGCACAGAGGAAGAAATACCTGAAGGGAGCAGCCGACTCCTCGGGAGAGCAGTGGACTGTGGAGAAGACAAAAACGTAGATAAAAGGAAGGTTACAAGTCAATGGTGGGGAAAAAAAAAGGAGGAAGAGTTTATAAAAACAAAAGGGGATTTAAAGAACACAAGGAATCTGAAATGGCAGCTTCCAGTTGGAATTTTCGGTGCTTGCTTCTCTCCGTGGATTTCTGTTCTATTCCCATCTGACATTCTGGCCACAAAGTCGAACGTTAAGCCAAACCCTGATTTTTTTTTTTTTTTTTTTTTTCGAACTGCAATGAACATTCCTCGTTGATTTGAACTCAGCCATTTTAAAGAGCTCATTAAACTGTCTGGCAGTAGAATCGGACAGAGAAATACTGCAGCTGCAAACATCCAGTTCAGATACTGTAGAGAACAACATCACCCTGGAAGCTGCTGTGGTCAGGTTTTTGTCACACAGGGTAAAGAAAACAACTCATGACCTACAATCTTCTCGCTCAGAACAACACAAGCCGGGGGGGGGGGGTTCAAACAAACCTCTAAACAGTTCCCTTTAGCAAGCTATTTGCATTCATGAATAAATGCATGAATGTTTAATCTCCATAGATTAAATAAAAACATTAACTGTCAGCATCCTCTAACTTATTTGTTTTCTATAGCTTCTAATTGCTTTAAAACCACCACACATACAAAAAAAACAGGCACATGGAAGTGAGAGAAGAGCTGAAAAATATCCTCACGAGGAATGATTTATGCTGCGAATGAACCAAGCAAGCATGGGCCTAAAATCCCCCATTAACACACACCTGTTGCTAACATCGCCTCGCTTGTCCATTCTTACTCTGAGACTTTGAAGGCTGGAGTTTCCACTCAGTTAAGTTGTCACATCTTTAAATAACAGCCATAACCTTAAATTTGGTGTTTTTTGTCCAATTACTCATAGTTGCTTCACTTTACCCAACTTGTGTTCTGAATCTAAATGGTTCTGAGGCAGCTTAATAAAGATGGGTGACAACAACAGAAGAAACAACCTTGTGGACCACCTGTGCTACCAGAAGGGCTTTAATACTCAGTGGCATTGTTTCTACACGTCACTCTTCCTAAATGTTTTCCCTCAGTTGGTGTTTTAAAGATGGTGGAGGAGAGCGATAACTAAAATATGGACCTGAAACCTCTCAGATGGGTTCAATTAAATCTGATGGATAAAGCATATGATTCAGCTGATCAACTGGTCAGGCAAGTCTTGCATGACAGTACAGAAAAACACAAAGAAATTCCTCCCTTCACTTCCTCTTTCCTACCTTCATCTAAATGGCGGTTAAAAAAACAAAACGGTCTGATGCCAAGAGACAGGTGAACACCATGAACAGAAGCCACTAATTAAAGGGCAACTCCGGGGCATTTGAAGCGCATTTCCATTGCTAGAGGTTGTCAAATACTGATAGTAGGACACAAGACAGGTGCAAATCTGCGCTCCCTGTGTGGAGATAGCGCTGTTCGCTCAGCCTGTCATGCGAGGCTAATACGTGGTGGCTAGGGGCAAGCGCTAACCCTTCCACGTAAAACAACAACTTGCACACAGCAGAAACGTCACACCACTTTATAAACCATCCGACAATAAAGTCACAAGCCTTACCATCAAAACCATATGCATGGTTCTCACATTACTGGCATGGGGACGTTACAAAACAACTTTATAAACAGCATGTAACTCACCGGTTAGTTGTACGCTCGCGCATGTGAAAGCCCAAAAGAGTCGATGGACGATAATCCCATATACAAAACAATTATCTTCTCTAGAAAAACTGCGTTCAAGTATTTAAAACATTACAACAATATTACTGGGCATGTATTGTTGTAATGTTGTAATGTAACTCTTTTGGGCTTTCACATGCGCGAGCGTACAACTAACCGGTGAGTTACATGCTGTTTATAAAGTTGTTTTGTAACGTCCCCATGCCAGTAATGTGAGAACCATGCATATGGTTTTGATGGTAAGGCTTGTGACTTTATTGTCGGATGGTTTATAAAGTGGTTTGACGTTTCTGCAGTGTGCAAGTTGTTGTTTTACGTGGAAGGGTTAGCGCTTGCCCCTTAGCCACCACGTATTAGCCTCGCATGACAGGCTGAGCAAACAGCGCGATCTCCACACAGGGAGCGCAGATTTGCACCGGTCTGTGTCCTACCGTCAGTATTTGACAACCTCTAGCAATGGAAATGCGCTTCAAATGCCCCGGAGTTCCCCTTTAAAGGAACAAGGATGCAAGCCACCATCTTTATGCCCATTGTCGAGAAAGTCATCTGAACAAGTGAGTGTTGTTGCAGCCTGATGGTTCTGTTGTCTTTATTAAACAAGAGTTAAAGCGCATATTGTTTTGAGAAGCTAAACGCTTTACTTTTTAAACCCCAGCCAACTAGCCGGACTACTTTCATCAACGCCAAAAAACGAGGCCGGAACTCGGCTCACAGGACGCAGTAGGGGGTAAGTCAATGTTCATAAATGATATTGCTAGTATGGGATGTCATACAGCTTCATGTCAAAAGAGGCGAACTATCCCTTTAAATAAAGATGCACTGATTGCAGTTTCAGTGGCGGAGTCTGGTTTCTGATTGTTTAACGATCTGACCTGTCGATTCAGATTTATCTCTAAGGAGCTATAATCAGCTACATAAAAAAAATACTTTGTTATCCTTTTTCAAATTAAATTGTTAAAAAGGAAGAAAAGTAAAAAAAAAAATAAATAAATAAAAATAAAAAATTAAAAAATTAAAAAAAAAAAAAATCAGGAATAACTTTTACATTTTTTCCATACTAAAACGCACACGGCAACAGGGCATCCTCCAAATCTGCCCAAAAAATAATTACAGCATATCCCAATTTGAAGTTTCTAAATCTTTGTCTCATTTTATTTATCTTAAAATAGATAAGGGCACAGTAAAGGACAAACAACAGACAAATACCCTGAGTTAGGTTATGACACAATTAGGAAGGGATGACTGAGTTTGGATATATTCTCACTTGGATGCTTCCCTGCTCAGATACAGGTCTGAGTGCGTAAGTGACAGGCATTTTTTGAATGTTCATGGCCTGGATAGACATGTGCCAAGAATTTGCATGTTTGGGTTGTGAGATTTATTGAACCACAGTGTTCGGTCATCAGCTTTTCCTTTCATTTCTTTTTACTTCGGTCTCTGTGGGCCAGAGGGAGTAAAACCCAGAACAGAAAAAGGAAAAAAACAAACAATGAATCCTCTTTAGCTTGTTTTCACTGTAACGCTGATTAGCATTTGTTCTCACACGATCCTGCTCAGAGCTACAGAAGCTCTGAACCTTGGCGTCCTGTCTGTTGGCTCCAGGGTGAGACCAACAGTGGAAAACATTGCTGAATCATTTAGACCACTGGCAGATAATCTATTACCAATCAGTCGTCAAGTGAAGCTGAAAAAGATAAATGTGGTTTTGGTAGTTTTGATACTTTGCTTGTTATTTTGAAGCAACTTGAAGACATCTCCTTGGGCCATATGAAACTCCTAACCCTAACCCAAAACATTTTAGACAACTTTGCCTAAATAGCAACGTTTACTGTGAAATAGCACACGTGCTTGCAAAAATCCAGAATAAAATGTTTCTACCTTTCAACAGGAGCTTTTAAAAAAAAAATAGTGCTTGTGATGCGATTTATAAGATATAAGAGGTACTATTTTCAGCCACAGTCAAACAAATTAATTTATTAAGAAGGTTATAAAGCAGTTAAAAGAAGATATATCTCATCAATTCATATCACCTATCAGGGCAGGAAGAGGCCCCTATGAAGCTTGATCTCTATGGTAACCTATAGCCTACAGGTCACCAGTTTCACAAGTGGATAAACACAAAACAATCCCTTCTCCTCTCCCTCCAGCCGCTAAGAAAGCTTCCAAAAGTAAAGTGATATCTCACTACTCGTCCACATTCATTTTTCATTAGAGGGATCAAGGTTTGCCAGGCAACAGTTGGGAGTGAAAACCCAAAGAGAAGCATGTCCTGGACAAACAGACTACAGCTTTACTGCAGACTAATTTATGGCCAACACAGGGATTATAGTGTGAATACAACTGCCAACAAATGATAACTCCATCATTTCAACGATGTTTCGACAGCAGACTTTAACAGCGAAGACAAAGGAATGCGATCGGTTTGCATTTTGAAATAACAATGTTTGTGGGACGTGGTCTTAAATCTGTAATCTGACAGCACCAGAAGGAACGAGAAAGAAAAACATCAGCCCTACAAACCTGTCTGCCACCATTGCATCACACCACTAGTTCTCTGCCAGAGTGAGCTAATTACATGTGCCGTGTTATTAAGGCACGTGTGTGCTACTTCTGTTCTCTGCGCGTTATTCCATCTGATTCAGAACTCTACAGTCTGCCTTCAGAAGACATTTAAAGCACATTATTTTCCATTCATGTTCATGAAATTCATGCAATTCACAAAATAAATCAGTATAAAAGTTAAAAAAAATATATATATATATAATATGAGAGGGAATTATTAGAAAGGAACTGATGGTTTTTTGGTTAACTTACCAAGAACATAACTTAACAAAGACCTAAAGAGCTAAATGAGAGGATTTTTCAGCTTTGCTTTAACTAAAATGATTGAAAATTATTAACTGGAGTTTTGGACTGCTTATCAGAGAAGATTAGCAATTTCTATAAGCCACTACAGGCTTTTTAAATTGCCCTTGTTACATGTCTATGCTAAGTGAAAATATTGGCCATTTTTATCTTTGTTACATTTAGTTTTGACCCAAAAAGTTCTTGGCCATGTTCTTAATCAACATTAGGCACCAAAACAACCAGAGTGAATGACGAATAGTTAAACAGCAGCTGGTCGAGCTGCTTCCATGCAAGTGATAATAAATGGCAACAGATCCTAAATATACTCATGCACTTGCACCCCTTAGTGAGTCCTTTTGCTCTGAAGCATAAACAGGTGAAAACAGCTGAGCTACAATAAGCACTGAGGGGGGAGAGAGGCATTCTTCACAGGCTGATGGTTCAGCTCCAATCACAACTGCTTTTAAATGTCATCATGTCAGGTCACAACTTTGTCATGACACACGCACACACCGTCACCGTGTCTGTTTTCGTTTTGTGTGTGTGTGCAAACCTCCAGTCCAAGGCCTATTTGTATCTGCTGAGATTAAGGGTGGAGGAAGAGACTGGAAGTCTGGAGCAGAGATGACAGTCCTTCAACACGACGGTGAGGGCTTCTACCGTGATGGGAAATATGAGGTTTAGCAGTGAACAGGCAGTAGAGTGAGAAAACGTTTGGTCACTCTGCTGGATTTCAGTCCCAAACAACATGCAGCTGATTCTTAAAATCGTGGCGTCAGATGGGGAAAACACACACACAAACCGACCCAGACAGGTGAACAGTGCTCAAGCCAAAGGCAAACGTAATTAGAAAAGCTAGAAAATGCAGCTATTATCATCCATTCTCACCAAGTGCATGTGGTGATCGGGTTTGTTGGGGCAACCGAATTATTAATAATGTCACCCATCACATCTTACAGCTCCAACACCCATGTGTAAACACAGCCCGGTGAGAAATTTCCCTTGTCATCATCAACTTCACCAGCTGACGGAGCAGAAATATAATCTCTGATGGATTGCAGGTCTAACGGGAATTCTGCCAGAAGCTTCACCAACAGGTTGATTGTTCAACCACCAAGTGGGCAATGAGTGACACACGGGAAAAACAGATTGTGGATGCGGGAGTGCTTTGCATGGTTTTGTCATGACTTATGTAACCCAGAGAAAACTGTGACCTCTCACTTTGCTTGGAAGAGTGCTGCTTTTTACTGGAAATCAAGTTAACCGAAAGGTTCAAAACAGGAGGAAAATCAAACTCAGTCGAGCCTGAGTAAAGTGCCGATGAAAAGTTTCTGTTTCCTTCTTTGACACCCATATCAGCATTTAATAATGAAACAGTACAGTCTGTACATTTACTTGGAACTTATACAATTCAATTCAGTTTTTACATACTGCGCCAATAAACAAAAAAAGTCCCCTCAAGGCACTTCAAAGAGAAGTTAAGCAAGCTTAATACAAGTCCAACTAGATCCCATTACAATCCAAATCATTATAACCCAACTTCTACTGGTTTAAGATCAGAGTATAACTAAGGGCTGCAGGTCATGCCTAAAAGGCTCCCAAAAAATACTTTTACAACACATGGGATTGTTTGATCTCGACTCAACTTCTTTATACCCATTTAAAAGTATTTCTGAGAAAAGCCACCCTGGTGTATTTTTGACCTACTTAAAATGACTGCCTTGTGGTTCCGTGCTTCCTCCCATTAGTTGCAGCCTACATGAACATCTTTCCTTTTGTTACTGAAATATAGATTTATACAATGGCTAGACAGTCTTTTTAAAAGACCATTGTGATGTTCCAATGAATTTTCTTTTCATTTTTACTGAATATAGTCTTATGTCACTCATGAGCCCGAGTGCCATATTTGAGAAAATTCCCCATTCCCTCAAAGAGTTGCCTTTGTTTTTAAATGCATTGAACGTTGTCCACTAATCTGGCTATGGGCCAATAAAGCAAAGGTCAAAACTCAAATACTGTGATATACTGTGAGTATGGTTTTCTTTACATTATCATCAGTTAATTTGACTGTTATTCTCTCAATTTATGGAGCGACTGTTCGGTCAATAAGTTGCAAAAAATAAATACCTGCCTCCAAGAATCCGTAAGAACATCTCAGGACACTCCAAACGGAACAGATCAATTGTCAGGAAAAGTCTTACCGTACCTTTTGTGAGTAGAGCCACACAAAACAGCAACTCCAGGCAGTGTGCTCCTTAACACAGAATCTGCTCTGTCTTCTCAGCTCTCTCATCCCAGATCACTTTATATGCCACCAGAGTGAGGACACTCATCGGTGCATTGACTCATCAACCTTAACTCAAAAACCCTAATTACTGTTTCACTAGGTCCTCGGCCTATTATCATCAACCAAGACTGTCATTAGATGCGAGAGTGATGGCTGCGGGCACTATGTCGGTTCACCGAACGCATTGTCAATCTGTTCAACTCATCCTGAGTCCACATCAAAGGAGCATCCACCATAAAATTAAAGGTCTTAGGAATGACTTGGACCATCTCAACCCCTCACTTTCAACCAGAGGCAAGCTTAGAGGCAAGCTTAGAGGTAAGTAAACCAGAGGTAGAAGGGCACAGAGAACATGCACTAAAGTTTTCTTAATTTAAGCACAATTTAGAAGCGTTGGTTGTTGTTTTTTTCTTTCTTTTTTTTTTTGCCATGACAGACATCCATATGATCTGAAAGCCACAGTTGTAGGTACACAGGATACTGTCCAGACTAACAAGCATATCTAAGGTCACGAAACAGCCAAAACTACACTGATATGTAGAAAAGTACTACAACATATGAATACTTCTTAAAGGTTAAAGAAACACATAAAGTTTTTTGCTTGAATAGTATTGCTCAGGGTTAACATTTTGTCAAGCCACTGAATGACATCCAATGACTTATCCATGTTTCACAACAGACTAAGGTTAAAAAATGAATAAATAAAAATAAAAAACCCTTGATCGTCTACATGTAGTCACTTTAATTCCAGTGTAAAGTACTATAAGCCTTACACAAGTCAATGACAGGAATCCCAAATGGGTCAGCTACATTACATCTAATCTGACAATATTCAAATCATTAAAAAACTTGTTTTTAAAATAGTATTTTCAAAAATCTCTCAGAAGTAAGGATAGGCAAAGGTTCAGCAATCTGTATAAAAAAACTAAAAAAAACTGTGCCTACAAATTGTAGATAAATTTCAGTATAATGCTTGTCGATATAGAATGGCAAAGACCTTGAATATCCCATCATATCAAAGTACCCAGAGTCAAAATATTCAGGGAATCTGGAGACATCTCTGTGAACAAAGGTTACAATGCTTGTAATCTTTGACCCCTGGGCCGCTCTAGATTAAGAAAATGATTGAGTATGTCAAGGAAATCATTGCATGGGCTCAGAAATACTTCCAGAAGTCATTGTCTATGAGCACAGACCACTGTTCCATCTAGAAGCTCCATAGTCAGCACTCAGTTCATAAACCTGCATCTCTGATGATATGGGGCTGCATTAGTGTCTATGGAACTGACAACATGCACATCTGGAAAGGCACCATCAATGCTGAAAGGTATATACAGGCTTTAGAGCAACAAATGCTCCCATCCAGATGACATCTTTTTTCAAGGAATGCTTGAACATTTTAGCAAAACAATACTCAACTACATCCTAGACATGTTACAACAGCTCTTCTATACTCTTTAGATAGTAGAAGAGTCCAAGTGCTGGACTGACCTGCCTGCAGCTCAGGCTGAAGAAGACCGAGGACTATTGAGCAGCTAGAATCCTAATTAAGACAGGAATGGGACAACATTCCTCTCCTAAATGTCCAGCAGCTGGCCTCCTCAGCACCCAGATGTTTACAGACTGTTGTTGAAAGAAGACGGGATGCTACACAGAGGGAAACAGGGACCTGTCCCAACTTTTTTTGAGGAGGTTTCCCTGCCATCAAATTCAAGATGAGCTTACATTTTCCTTAAGTAGTAAAATGTCTCACTTGTTGATCAGTTGATATTTTCTATGTTCTATCGCAAATAAAAGGTTGGTTTATGAGATTTGCCAACCATTGTTTTCTGATCTTATTTACATTCTACACAGCGGCGTCCCAACCACTTTAGAATTGGGGTTGTAGTTTTTGAAACTCAAAACCGTTTTTTTTTTTTAAAGAAACTACTTGGCACAAGTTGCAAAGTCTGGCAAGGCAAAGGATAAGTGAAAGTGCAGATGAGAATCTTCCTCGGTTTTCTTTTATTCCCCCAGGATGAAAGATAATACAATGCGCATAATAACCATTCATTTTTATAGCAGAGAATGAAAAAAAAACTTCAGTGGACTGTGCACACTGGACAATCTTACACATTTATGTGGGTCCAAATATTGTTAGATTATCCATTAGGTTGCTTGTAATTTTATTTATGCTACCGATAAACAGCACAGAAACTGTGCATTTATATTCTTTAGAAATAATTCCAAACTTTATTTCACCCACTGGTTTGAACATGACGTTAGTATGATACTGCATGTCTTAAGTATTAATGAGGGGCAGAAAGATATGCACATTTTCCTACGCGCGCACACAGGCACACACGTGCGCGTTTGTACAGTAGCTTTTTGATTTCCCACAAAAAAACAAAGTATGATGATGAAGTCAAGGACTATGACATCTAATAAGACTTAAATAAGCTATCTTATGTTAGCTCTAAACCAAGCCCTCTAGTCAGCTACTTACTCTCCTGTATCTCTAAGCTAACCAGGTACGTTAGACATCCCTGTGTATGAATTACTAAACCTTAACGTTTATTTATAACACAGTGATTAGCTACAGCCAGGCACGTTAGCTAGCTTCTTATTATTCTTGACAGTTAGCTTACCCGGTGATGCTGTTAGAAAGGCTGGATTGACGTCAACTCACCTTAACAGAGGGGTCTCTCAGGGTCTGACACAACGGAGAATCACAGTCAGAGTTTACGAAAATGCCCGATGTGGGCAGCCGGATGCCTCGGGTACGTTCATTCATTTACAGACGGACATACGTTTTTGTTTTTTCCTCCGTCTCGTTCGTCCAGTCTTTCAAACAACACGCACGACAGTAGCGCATGGAGGATGTGATAGGGCCATTTTCCGTGGTGACGTCGACAGTTCTCAGCCCAGTCTTTTCGTAATGGTCGTGTCTCCCTCATGTGGCAACGGTGGGTACTTCTTCTTCGTGTACGGGCCGTGGACCCCTAACCCTGCAGCACAATAAAGAATCCACGTTTTTCATCATGACTATTTAGAATAAATATTTAAGGGCAATTATTGTGCAGTGGATTCAGGAAAACAGTGGGCTCGTCCGGGATTTGAACCCGGGACCTCTCGCACCCAAAGCGAGAATCATACCCCTAGACCAACGAGCCTCTTGGAAAAGTGCACTTCCGGTTGGCATCAAAGCTATGACATCATTTCAGTCGTACATGACATAATTGAATAGTGAACGCGCAGGGGCCAAACATGAAGAAAGGACTTTATTCACAGATCGTCCATTGACACGTTAACGCGAAAGAAAGCAAAATGAAGGAGAAGAAATGCGCATGCGTGATTTAGAACCTGACAATTCAATTCAAATTCAATTCAATTCAATTCAATTCAATTCAATTCAATTCAATTCAAAAATACTTTATTTATCCCAGAGGGAAATTAAATGTTGATGTAGCTCAATTAAATCAAGGAGTTATTATAGATGCTGATGGCTGTGGGCAGGAAAGATTTCCTGTAGCGGTCCGTTTTGCTAGCTTGGGCGAAAGCCGACTGTTGACTCTGTCAAACAGTCTGGGAAAACCCAAGAGGAATCCGTTTCCATGGAGGGCGGGACCTTACCCAGCAACTTAAATTCATTGGAGTAACGGAGTTCCCTTAACCAATCATAATGTTTAGAAATGACGTTGGTTATGCGCCGAGGTTCATGCTTACTCTCGCGAGGCTCTAGCTCGCGAATCACGCTTCCCACATCCGCTTTCATTATACCGGTACCATTTGATAAATCAAACTTTTCCCAAAGCCAGTTGGAAGGAGAGCTTCGACATCCTTGCCACTAACAAAATTGAAGAGGCATTCCTCTTGCTCTCGTTTTAATTGTGTAATGCTCTCCAGAGTTGAGACAACTTCATGGATAGCTTCTAGCGTTCTTCCGTCGCCATGTTTATTTCCGCTGCGGTTGAACTACAATTATATGGACTACAATGGACTCCGCGCGTGAGTTCTGCGTCACCACTCGCAACTGTTTGCTGATTGGCAAAACACTGAGCGAACCGAGGTAGGGGGATTTGGCCAGACTATGTGCGGAGCCAAAATCTTTGGGCGGAAGTACGTAGGATGGCGTCGCCAGGCTACCGTTTTGCATCCAAACTGAAGAAGCCTTTGACTGAAGAGACTCTGTTTTCTGATAACAGTCTCATGGAGAGGATGTTCAGGGTTGTCCATAATTCTCTTGATTTTATGCAAAATCCTTCTTTGCATTATTGTCTCCAGAGGTTCCACAGTCGTCCCCAGAACAGAACCAGCCTTCCTTATCAGGTTGTTGAGTCTTTTTAGGTCCCTGGTTCAATTGGAGATATTAAAGGAAAAGTTGGGGTTTTTTTTAAACCTGGACCTTATTTCTGGCATAAAATACGTTCATCTACTCACCGATAACAGTTTGGTGAAAGTCGGCGTCCATCGGAAGATATTTCAGAACAGGGTATAGACAATACAGCCTCTAAATAAGGCATTATCTGTCTTTATTTCACCAATACTTTAAGTCGAATGAATGAATGAACTCGTACTATTGCACTGTTAGTTCAGAACTGCCCCTGTTGTTGTTATTGTGAGCTATGGGGGGACTTATCTACACATGCGTCCAGTGGGGTGACTTCATCGACACGCGCTGCTGCAGCACAGCTCATTCACTCCGGTAAGGACGTCTGTCATACTCAAAGTTGTCTTCCACGTCATCAAAATTGATAAATATCCTGCCATGTTGCACTAAACCGGTCCTTACCAAACTGCTTGTGGAGTGAGCCCACTGTCACAGAGCACAGAGTGAAGCTGTGCTGCAGCGGGCCCTTCGGTGTAGAAAGCTCCCATAAGCCCCAATAGCCCACGATAACAACAACATGGCATCTCTGAACTAACAGTGCAATAGCTACACGTTCATTCATTCATTTGGCTGAAAGTATTGGTGAAATAAAGACAGATAATGCGTTAGTTAGAGGCTGTATTATCTATGCCCCGTTCTCTCCCGTTATATGGATATTTATATCCATATATAAGCGGATCTGGAGTAATCTAAATATCTTCCGAAGGACGCCGACTTTCACCAAACTGTTATCGGTGAGTAGATGGACATATTCTTTGCCAGAAATAAGCTCTAAGTTTAAAAAAAAACTGAACTTCTCCTTTAAGTGATATCTAAAAACGAGTTTTGAGAAATAACTTAGACCTTGCCAACGAATTTTTAACTAATTGAAATAAATTATTATCTATTTTTTTTTCTTTAATTAATGGCCAAATTATTACACGGTGAACATTTATGGACATTTATGGAAATACCGATTAAAGGATTTTTGATCGTTCTCTAATGACGTACTGGTGCGTCAGGCGGAAGTTGTTTTGGATGCGGAAGTGAGCAGACGTTGTTGTGCTTTTGTGGTTGTAGCTCACTGAAGCGATCTGGTTATAGACTCTGCGTTGATCGTGCCCTGCTCCAGCTGTATGTAGGACTCTGTGAGTTTCGGTTTCACGGCTCGATCAGGTAAGAATGACAATAAAGCTCCTGCTGTGGCTGCTGCCTGGTTAACCGTTTGCTAAGTTAACCGTTTGCTAAGGGCGCGCAGCTAACGTAGCGTCGTTGAGAAACATCGATCACCACTGTGACAGGGATTGATATAAAGAGCTTGTGGAGGCGGAAATATATCTTTATGAGATCTACAGCATGTCAGTGGACCAGCAGGTTTGTATGTGTGGTGAAAGGTGACTCACTGCTGGAGCCGCAAAGGGCCCACTGTTTTGTATTTGATCTCTTTTATCTGTGGTCCTTTTTTTTTTTTTTTTTTTTAGTTGGAATGGATCAGTAAGTTTAATGGCACGGAATTTCTGTACTTCAAGCGTGTTTGTCACATCGTAAAGGCAAAACTAGTTTATAAATGTTCAGTAAGTATGTCCTGTAGCTGACATCAGTCCTATTTAATCTTGTTTTGAACTTTTTTTCTGGCTCAAATTAAAACCTTAAGTAATGATCAGCAATGTGCTTTAGGTATTTAGTACTAAATTAGTTCATATGTTGAATGACACTAAGTAATTATTACTAATGTACTAATGTTCATGGAGCATTTAATGGGTGTTGAAGTTAAGTTTGAGCTAATTTAGCCTCAGTTAGATAGCATTTGCTGTGTCAATCCACAGCAGTGTGTCATATTTGAAGGCTTCCTCAACTGTTTTGCATGGAAACATTTTTATAGTCGCATAACAACCAACTACAGCTGTCAGGAAAACATACAAAAATAACAATATTTTGCACTGAACTTATAAACTAGCCATCACAACTGTACCCAAGCATAGTACTGGCTTCCATTGGCCACGGGCATCAGCTGTTGCTGTTGTATACCTTAGCTTCATGATTGAACTGAGCTACTTTCTTGATGCCTGCCCCATGTTTTAAGTGAGCAGCAGAAGAAAGACTAGAAAAAAAAAGAAAAATCACTTTTTTTTGTTCAAAGTTGCAAGCTGAGCCTACTACAGTCTAGGCAAAAATACAAAGAATGTCGTGAGTGCTGCACCGCATGGAAGAACCTTCGCTCCTCTCCTTTTATCAGTGCCACACCTCTCGGACTGAACGGTTAACAAACTGCTGCCTGCTTGCTGAGGAACCGTCTGTGCTGGATCAATAAAAGCCACTTGACGATTACTCAGCATGCTAATGAGGCGTTCGATTTCAGTAAAAAACCTCAGGTCATACTCAACCCTAACCCTCAAAGCAATTTGTTTTGTATTCCTTTTATCTCAAATTATCTTTAGAGTCTGGGATCCAACATGTGTGTGAAGTGAGAGATATAGCCTGTTTCTCTTTTTACAGGATGATGCGTGACCTGTGCATTTTGCCAATTCATTTACTGAACATACATTTTCCTTGCCATAAAATGAGAATTCGCCATGAACACATTTCCTTTTAATGCGATTTAAAGGTCCACGTTGTTGAATGGAGAGACATTTAGCATTTCAAATTGTGTACTTCCCACCTACCCCCAAATTATTCTGGCCATGATAAATGCTGAAGGTCTGCTGTAGAGCTGGTGTTTGGTTTGTCTGTTCTGAGATAACCGTAACGACATGACGCTGAAGGATGACGAGCGCGACCTGCAGTGTCTTTGACATAATTTGCTCATTCTAACATTGTAAAAAAACATCAGTTTCTAAATTTAACACAATGCTACACCGAAAACATAGTTGGTCTGCCTATAGTTCACCCAAAATATTACAAACTGGAACTTTAAGAATTTTTTTCTTGAATTTAACTACTTTTAAAGTATCGATTGAGGATCCTTTAGAACCGGAGTGCTAGTCATGAATGACCAAGCATTTTGTGAGTAAGTGAGTCACGATGAATAAGTGCTAAGTGAATTCAAGGGTACAAAGACAGGAAGGATTTCTGTAGAAAAGACTCTTTGAGAACAAGTAGTTTTGTTTTGGGTTTTTTTCCATAAAATTTAAGACAAATATACAGTATATATTCTGCCGCATCTTCTTCTTAAGGAGTCAAAGAACCCTTTTTTCCCTGACTTAATGCTAGTGGCATCTAATGTGGCATCATTTCAGACCTGCAAATACCTGGGGGTGGTGCTGGGTAATAAACTGGAGTGGTCTGCCAACATAGAAGCAGTGTACAGGAGGGGCCAGAGCCGTCTCTTTTTCCTGAGATGGCTCAGGTCCTTCAATGTCTGCAGTGACATGATGAGCATGTTTTATCACACTATCAGTGAGAGTGCACTCTTCTATGCTGCTGTCTGCTGGGGGAGTTGCACTACAGACAGAAACTGTGGGCGCCTGGATAAACTGGTGAACAAGGCTGGTTCTGTTGCAGGCAGAAGGCTGGACCCTCTCAGTGCTGTGGTGGAGCAACGGATAAGGAGGATATTATATTCTGTTTTGGAGAATAAGGCCCAATCCCAATTCACCCCTTGGCCCTACCCCTTACCCCTTCCCCTCCGTTTTGCGCGTTCACGTGAAGGGGTAGTGTTGTCCCAATACTCTTCCAAAGCCCTTCCCCTTAGCCCTACCCCTTCGTTGTAGCCCTTGAAACGGAGGGCTTCGGCCAGGCAGACTCCGTTTGAAGGGGTATGATATATTTCCCAGAGTACAACGCGACTACCGAGAGATCGCGAATCGTTTTAGGTTGTGATAACTGGTGTATTGTGTGAGTTTAACATGGTGGCAATGTGTAGTTGTTTTCTGATATAAACGCACATGGGAAAAGTCACTATTTTACATGGAGTAATCGGTCAATGCATGTGAAGGTGCTGCGAAAGAGTTGTCGTTTTTTATATCGTAACACGAGTATTTACAAGCAATGTAGTTGGTTAACCATAGAGAAGTTCCTTTTGAGTGACATGAGCGTCATTTCGCTACCTATTATCACAAGTATTCATATACGTGACTGATTCACAGGGACTCGAGCACAAACAAAGAGCCTGATCAGGTTTAGCGCCGAAAACGAAGATCTGTTTCTAAAGTCATCCCCATCCCCAAAAAGAAGTAGGAAGTCCAATCCCATAATGGATTACCTGATACAGGAGAGCCTGAAGGAGCAGAAGCGCCACGAGCAGAAAACGGAGCGCTTTTCAGCTCGGTTTGAGCGCATGATAGACAAACTTTACGGTGAGTTGATGCGCCATGCACCTATTGTACACACAGCCACCACTACCGCATTCTGAAACACCTTTTTAAATTTTTTTTACAATGGATGAAAGTGCATGCTATAATGTCATGTCGTGTCTTGTTCCCCCAGAACATCACTGAGCCCATGCAGCACCTCCGATGCGCCATGCGCCTTCGCTGTTCCTGCTCCGGTCATCTCGTTCTCGATGATTGCACTGTTGGCCGTTTATGTTTATATTGTTTATATTCATACTGTTTATTGTCCATATTTTCACCACACACTTTAAGCTGTTATTTCTGAAAATGAGCTGCCTTACCAGTCTATAATGTGAGCCTAATAAAAGAAATTAAGGTCAAAAGGTTTGCAAAGGTTTGAGCATGATTATCACATCAACATCATATTAACGACTGGAACGGATATTGGTATGAAGAGATTTATTATACAAGGGATAACAAAAAAATTGGGGTACATGTTGTGGTCCAATCGGCAATAATTTGTAGGATGACCCGTCTGCTGGAAAGAAAAACATGGAAAGATCAGGCTTTCATCCACCCAAACCAACACATTGATAGCACACACAAGGCAGTGCATTTATTTAAGTCATCAAATCTGAACCTGGTACAAAGAAAACCGCTTCAAAAACGCATTTTTTATTCCAAACGGAACGAGGCGAGTAACAAAGGCTAAACGTTAGCTTATGCTTTCAGCTAGGTTAGCCAGGTTAGGATACTAGTCCAGTCAATAAATCAGCAAATCCAACGAGACAAGCAAATTGTTTCTATATTACACGATATCACAAATGTACAGTTAGAAGCACTTTCAAACACACACACACAATCATTTTCACACGCCGGCTCTGGAAGCTACCAGCTGCTCTCACAAGCGTTATTTGCATTAATTTCTTATTCTACATACCGTAACAAGATCCAGCAATGCTCCCAGATGTCGAAGACGCCTTCGCCTGATGGCACTCCGTCGATTCGACGCAGATATTTTTAAAAAATATCCGAATAGCCCAGGACAGCGCGAACACCACAGCACCGGTCATGTTTGTTTACTTCTGTCTAAAGCTGTCGCTTTTGGTTACGTAACAACTGACGGCGCGGACTTATTACGTTCGTGAGTGTGAAGTGCTGTCCCAATTCGAAGGGGTGACATTCGTAGCCCTTCGCCTACCCCTACGTTTGAAGGGGCGAGGGGTAGGCGAAGGGGTAGAAAATAGAATTGGGATTGGGCCTAATAAACATCCTCTCCACAACATCCTGGCAGCACAGAGGAGCAGCTGCAGTGAGAGGCTCATCTCTCTGCAGCTGCAGGACTGAGAGGTTCAGGAGGTCCTTTGTCCCCACAGCCATAAGGCTTTTAACAGTGATTGCTGACTTTGATGTTTTTCTCAGATGCATTTATTTATGTATTCTATTATTATTATTATTATTATTATTATTATTATTGTTGTTGTTGTTATTGTTCTAATATACAACCGTAAATATTCATTTATTTTAATTTTGAATTTCCCCCACTGATGAATAAAGTATTTTTCTTTTTCTATTTCTATTTCTATCTAGCTGTACAGATGTACAGTTGTTGTTTCTTCTTCTTAGATTTCAACATACTCAGTTGAGAATGGCAGTGCTCTCCTCTGGGGAAGTAAATCTAGTAAGATAGATAAGACAGTAAATTTACTGTCGGTTTGATAATCTGAACGTTTGATTACATCTAGAAAGGAGCCTTGTTGTGGAGATCACAGGCAGTTCATGCTCAGAGCAATATTATTCTTATATTTCTTCTGTTTTGGGTTGGAGGCTGAAGTTTCAGTAACGGATCACCGACATGAAATTGAACTGATCTTCATAACTATGTTCCATACATCTAGAAATACGTTAAGACTAAGAGGTACAATAAGACTGCATCCGCGTGATTGTACATAGACTTGTTATTCTATTTCTTTTTTCTTTTCTTTTTTTTTTATTTAGATGAGCAGTGACTTTATTTAGATGAATAATTAATCAAAAGTTATTGTGGAGAATTTTGATTGAGAGAAAAACTTACAGAATCCTGCTATTTAAGAATTCAATCCAATAATAAGGCAAGTTGCTTGGAGACTTTCAGACCCGCAGAGGGACTTTAATCAACAAATATTCTTCTGTGTTGTTAAGCCTTTAGCTTTTTTTCTCCAGTCTAACAGATTGAGCTGTCATGATGGCGGATCACAATGATGTCAGCCTGCTGCCGGAGGAGCGAGTCCGCTTTCTGACCAAGAAGGGAAGCTCGGTGGAAATCAATGACGACATGCCGCCGCGCCGCTACTTCCGTTCGGGTATGGAGATGATCCGCATGGCAAGCATCTACACGGAGGAAGGCAACATCGAGCATGCCTTCGTTCTTTACAATAAATATATCACGTGAGTACGTTTTTTGGCTACTTTGTCTATTCCAGCAGAGCTTGGGGTTCCAAATAAAAGTGTCTTATTTTAAGTGTCAAATTCACAAGAATTATCCAGATTTCTTGAAAAAGACTGAATAGTTTATTTGCACTCAGAAGGATGTTAACTCTCCCAAAGAAGTGAATATTTCAAGATTGTTTTTGTCTCTTCGTTAAGGCTCTTTATCGAAAAACTTCCCAAGCATCGGGATTACAAGACTGCCAACATTCCTGAGAAGAAGGACACACTGAAGGTGCTCAGACTATTTTTTTGGATTTTTCCTTACAACTGGTTGACTTCCAGTAAAGTTACAGCTTAGGCGTAACACGTTCATTCGTTGATTCTTCAACAGAAACTGAAGGATATTGCATTTCCTCAAGCAGAGATCCTAAAAAGAGCTCTTTTGAAAAGATTTGAACAAGAGTACGCGCAGTATCTTGTCAAAAAGGTAAACTGAAACACTGTTTTGTGCATGTACAGTCTGACATTTGCATCCATGTCACATATTTCATTTTCAATGTACAATCAGAAACAGGTTTGAAACAGAAGTATTTAAAATAATCAGTATGACAGCAAAATGTATTGAATATTGGTTTTAATGTGTATCGTCTGTACTGTACAATTGGTAAAGACAATAACCAATACCTTTTACCACAGTTCACTAATAATCACCTAAATGAGGGAAATGCATATTGTTTGAGATGGACGCAGAATTAACTCACATGGTGCAGCAAAACGGCTTCCTCTCAGCTTTTGAAGTAATGTGTTTGTTGCACGCTCAGAAAGCAGAGGAACAGGCCATGGCGCAGGAGCACTCCAAGCAGCGTGCGCTGGACGCCGAGCGGGAGCGTGTGGCCGACATGCAGCGGCGGCAGCGGGAGCAGGAGCAGTTCAGTGCCTTTGAGGAGATGATCCGCCGCCAGGAGCTGGAGAAGGAACGCCAGCGAGTGCTCCTCGAGTTCGCCACACCGGTCACACCTTTGCCTGACACACTCCTCATTCCGGGCATCCAGGGCCCCCCGGTGGTCTTTCCCACTCTGCCGCAGAGCCCTGGGGAGCTGTCGGACGGCAATAACCATAAGTATAATCGCCCTCCTGCAACCACTGGAACGCCTTCGATGGGCCTGCCGAACTTCGACCGCTCGCTCAAGCCAGGGTCTCTGGTCAGTCCAGGGAACAACAGTGAGTTAATGTTTTTTTTCTTTTTGTGTTTTTTTGTCCACAAGGGGCTTGTCCTCAGAGGAATTAAACACCCCCCTGGTCCTGTTTCAGAGTGTTTATTCTTCTGAGCTGATTTCTTTCCCCCCTGACCTACTTAATTTCCTGTTAACACCATGCCTCGTTACAGAACATCACAAGAACCTAACTTTTCCATTCAGTTCCTGTTTACTCTTCTACATGGTGTTTTGCAGATACAATGGTGGATGCCCTTCGGCAGTTAAGTGTTCCTGCTGAGCTGTGCCGGAGCTTTCTGAGGCTGGCCGAAGCCAACACAAGCCGAGCTGTAGAAACTTGTGGCATCTTGTGTGGAAAACTGGTAAGAGCTGATCGGAGTGGCTGCGTTGAACCAGTCGGACGAAATCCCGCACTGAAAGGATTTCTTCCAAGAAACCCACGAATGAGATGACAATAAAATGTTTTGCATCCATTAACTTGAGATGGTTAAAGATTCTGTCAGGATTCTGATTCAAATGAAACTGAGACATCAGCTGACCCCCTGATCCAAAGGGTTAGAAGATAATCTCTCTTTGTCCTTGAACTGCTGCAGCTTTTTCTTTCATTTATTTCACCTGCTGCTTGAGTTAACTCAAAGCTCTTTCAGTATTTTTTATGAGCATGACCCAACTTTTTTCTCCTGGAGCAGAGCAGTCAGTACTCTGAGTTCATCCTGTTCTGACAGTGTCCTTGTTTAACATTTTGGCTGACAGTGTGCTATGCATAATTTACTAGTGTGTAATAGTGTGACGCTTTCTGTGTGTGTTTTTTTTTTTTTTCTCCAGACCAGAAATGCATTTACTGTGACCCACGTCATCGTCCCAAAGCAGTGTGGTGGACCGGATTATTGTGACACAGAAAACGAGGAGGAACTCTTCCTCATACAGGACCAGTACGACCTTATCACCCTGGGATGGATACACGTAAGTAAAGATGAGCAGAGTCTGTACATTTCTGTCAAATACAATAATGTTTTTTCAAAGAGCTTAAAAACCGCCAAAACACCTGCTGCTAACCGTGGCGAATAATTCATCTATAACCTATTGTTTGCAGTCTGACGTTGTTTCATTAGAGAAACAAATTGAAGGATCGGAATCAGAATCATTAATAACGTTGTTTTCTTCGGGTAAATGATTCATCGACCCTCTTAAGCTGGTTTTGGGTGTTGGGCCACGTTACGATTTTGCCCTCTCAGGGACCTCCAGGAAGCTTTTTTAAGCATCAAATCAGCTCTCTGATAGTTAAATCAGCCCCATCTGAGGGAAAGGGTCCTTTGAGGTCCTTAGAAAAAAAAAAAAACATTTTGTTGATACAGTATATTTAATAATTTTACAATATTTCAAATGTATTTATCAGTTAAATCAGATGCTGCAGGTGGAATTGAGCTATAGATTGTGTAAAATCAATGATGATGATAATATGACTGAATAAAATCTCACATTTCCTCACAAAGTCCTCTGACTGGATGGTAAAACGGTCCATTCTTGTAACTGCTCAATACTACTAAGTTGTTTCTCTGTACTCATTAAGAGTCATGGCCTCATTTATTTTCTCTTTTAGTCTCACTTGTTGCGTTTAAAGAAACAGCCTTCAGTCCTGCTATAAGCAGAATTTTTGTCGCATGACTCCGTGTCATGAGTGAATCACTCCTGGTTCCTCAGTGCTGAATTTTTAGTTTTTCTTGTCAAGACTTCTGTTTATGGGTTTGGAAACTGTAAAAAAAAAGTCATTTTTCTGTCATTTTCTTTATATCAAACGAAATAAAACGGTGCACAAAAAGTGAAACAATGCCAGCTAGTAAACAATATGAAGAGTTGGGAACAAGTAAGACAAGAAAACTCTTTAACAAAGAGCACATACATTCAGAAGACTAAACACACACATCCCGTGTCCTCTGCTTCTAGCACATGTGGCTCCTACATGAACAAAAATGTCAGGATTTATTGGATTCAAATTGAAATTATGGTTCGAGGAATATGAGACATCGTTTTCACACATGGATTGGTCACTGCGGAGTCCAGACTTTAACCCTATTTCGAGTCTGTAGCTTGTTCTAGAGCGGATGTAAGGATCCGACTCAATGCATCTCTGGATCAGAATAAATGTAAAATTGTAGAAGGATATCACACTGATGCTACAGCAACTTTTTAGTGTAGTTTAGGTTTTTGAGTTTAGACTGTTAGTGGTCATGTGACCTGTGATTTTTCAGCAATTGATATTATATAGTGATGTCTTTGTGCACTGAAAGTCCCTGTGTTCTCCAGACTCACCCCACACAGACGGCATTCCTGTCCAGCGTGGACCTTCACACACACTGCTCCTACCAGATTATGCTGCCTGAGGCCATCGCTATCGTCTGCTCCCCTAAGTTTAATGAGTGAGTTACAAAACGACGAGTGTCCCATCATTTCAACAGAAATTCTTCTTTTGTGCCGCACATTCCTGTGCGGATGTTTGTCGGTAAACTTCTAGTGTATTTTCCCAGGTTTTCAAGCTCTGTGTGATTGTGTGTCTGTCAGAATCGGCTACTTCAGGTTGACAGATCGAGGAACAGAGGAGATCTCCACATGTAAACAGAAAGGTTTCCACCCTCACAGCAAAGACCCTCCTCTATTTACAGTGAGTAGAGCAATACTTTGAGGCCGAACGTGTAGCTTAGTTTCAAATGGGAAAACAAATAAAGAATAAGAATCATTTTATTTATATGAAACGATTGTCATAATTTTACATTTGTTTTACTTTGCTCTAAAGTGCCTGCTCTCCTAAAGGAGAAGTTTTTTTTTTTTTTTAAACCTGGAACTTATTTCTGGCATACAATGCGTTCATCTACTCACCGATAACAGTTTGGTGAAAGTCGGCGTCCTTCGGAAGATATTTCGATCACTCGAGATCCGCGTATATCCATATAACGGGAGAGAACAGGGCAGATACAGCAATACAGCCTCTAAAAAAGACATTATCTGTCTTTATTTCACCAATACTTTAAGACGAATGAATGAATGAATGAACGCATACTATTCCACTGTTAGTTCATAGCTGCCATGTTGTTGTTATCCAGGGCTATTGGGGTTGATGTCATCGATGGGAGCCGCTGCAGCACAGCTTATTTGAGTAGATGAATGTATTTTATGCCAGAAATAAAAAAATAAAAAAAACAAACTTCCTCTTTAAATCACACTCAGTATGTCTACGTTTTATTGTGTTTCACACTTAAAAATTGGTTAATTTTCTTTGTTTACTGTCTGCAATCTACACACAATACTCCTCAATGACAGTTGTTTTGTTCATTTATTTAAAATAATCACTGGAGTCCAGCTTTATCTAACTGAATTCAATGCATCTTATGACAAAGACACACTGTTTTCTAAGCACACATTCACACGATTGTGTCTTATAAATTTAACCAAATTATGATTTTGAGAGATTTGTCTGTAGATTTCCAAGACAAGATCATGTCAGGACGCAGGTTTAGAGAATGCATTTTCTGCAGCATTTAAAGTGTCCAAAAGCACACCGTCCTTCATTATTGTTAAACTGAGGAAGTCTGGGAACCAGTAACAGACTTCCTCGATCTGGCTGCCAAACCGAGTTATCAGGGATGAAGGGCCTATAGCTCAGACAGGTAACTAACAAGATAATGCTAACTATGAATGAGATCCAAAATTCCTTAAGAATAAGAAGAGAGAACCTAATTAAAGGATGAGCTTTTTTTTTTTTGCTGCACTCCAACAATCAGGCTTTTATGGTGGAGAGGCCACATAGAAGTTACACATAAAAGACTTATGACAGCCTGCTGGCTGATGTTTTGAAATAATATAATCTCCTGGATTTCAGATTGTAATGAAGCTTGTCATTTCATCAAAACAATGACCTGAAGCATCTTTGCAAGAAAACACAAGAAGTGGCTTCAGGAAAACTGTAAATAAGACTGGAGTGATTCAATCGGAGTCTGGACAGAAGAATATTTCCACAGAAGCCGCGTACTGACACTGTCCATCCGAGCTGGTTGAGCTTTACAGATACACCAAGTATAAAGGATCACTCCCAATTAGAGTTATTTTATTTCTAACTAACAAAGCATTCCAAATAGCTGATTTGGCTCTGGAATTGTTGAAAAATTGGATGTATTCAGATGAAAAGATAAATTAATTTCTATTGAAAGATTAGTCTGAAACAAAATAAGCAAAAAGTTGTACGTTTGGCAGTGATTTACTTATTGTTTTTTAAGAGTAGAGAAAAGAGAGCTTTCAACTGACATAGTGCTGGTGATGGAAAAGTGGACATCTCATCAATAATTACTCCGTAAAGATGCCCAAAGAGCCACATTTTAGTGAAGTTTCATCGAACAAGAGGAGATGTAACCTCTTTTGGGTCGTTGGCCTGTATTATTCAAAGGTAATTTCCATATGCCCATATGAAATTTATTAAAAAAGGACAGTAATACAAATGATGCGTTATGGGAAGGTAAGAGGGAGCATCTTCTGTGAGAAAATGATATCCCTAAGAGGACCAAATTAAATGGATTGTGGATGTCGTTGTGGCTGTTTCTGACGGTGTGTAACTCAAATGTGTTTCTCCTCAGCACGCGGGACATATCACCATCACTGATGACACAGTGGCCATGATGGATCTGCGGTGATCATATTCAGCTTTTCACCAGAACACTCAGAGACTGATCAAACTACAGATGTTTTATAGGAAAAAAAAACACTCATTTTATTTTCAGGACGGTACCGAGAAAACGCCGGCCACAAGTTTATCCTTTTTTGGACTTCAGTTGTTCCCAAAGGCAACAATATTGGAAATGGTTTTGTTTTCTTTCTTTGCTCTGTAAGAAAAATAAAATCCACATATTATTGCACTTTCCAAGCAAATAACTGCTATCATCTCAATATGTTTTCGTCTTTCTTTTTCCTTCCTGTTCAGTGCTTTGTTTTTGTCCTTTTTTTAAAATGTATTTATCTCAATGACAGCTAAGCGTCTGGTAGTCTGATCTTTCTTTGAAAACTGTCAAAGTTTGGGTCTGCCTGACCGATAAAGTGCCAAGGATGTGAACATTCACTTGTTGACTTTTTCATCGAGCATTATGAAGCCCAGCGTAAAGTCCAGAGTTTGCAACCAACTCTTGGTTCTTTTAGCTTCCTGTGCTCATCTCATTTGCTGTTGACGCCCTACAAGTGATGAAATGCAAGCCAACGGTAACTCAGGTTTGCAGGCAGTGCTGCTTTTGCTGCCTGTATTATAGATTTTTTTTTTTTTAATATATCACTCCAGAGCACCATTTATCAACTGTATAAAGGGTTTTGTTTGACTTTTAGGCCCTGCTTACAATCAAACCACCTTTACACATTTTCCTTTCTTTATTAATTTCTTCTTTGGGGGAAGAGTTTGGTATTTCCTGTCCAGTTTGTCCAATCTTTAGAGGACATGTGCAACGGGCAAGCTGAATGTACTTTCTGCTCCATGTTACTTCACATTACTAACCACCTTGTCAAGGGTCATGCTTTTTGCCATTTGTTCTGTTTGCTCCCTTCTCTTGGTAGAAGAATGAAATGTTTAGCCATAATTATCAATTAAAATACCAAGACTAAATAAACTTGCAGATGAATTTATTCTGTTCTTTTGTCACGTCTGTCCAGTAGGATAACACATACCAACAATAAAAACTGAAGCAAACAGCAGTTATGCTGTAATGTGCATATTTGTAAATCAACAAGACCTGAAGACGGACGTGTAGAAGATGTTTGCAAAGGTGAGACAGGATCCGATTGGTATCAAACTGAGGTTTTTTTTTTAAGGTTAATAGGAAAAAGGAGGGTGTGGAAGAAGTATTGAAAAACTTGGCTGAAAGTAATAATGCAAGTCTATAGAAAATACTCGATTACAGATAAGAAAAAACTACTCCAGTAGATAGATGGATGGAATACCTTGATAACAACAGACAGCACAATCACAAAGCAACAATAAGTAAATAATTCCGCCACAAGAAGGCAGTAAAAACAAATATAAGTTGCTAAAAAAATTACTTAAAAGTATCCAAAATAAAAATCATCATCAATGCTTAAAAAAAATCTTCTTCTTTTTTCATTGTTTCTGGATTAATGCTACTTGGTTGCTATGATTGCATCATTTTCATAGGAGCAGAAGCTGAAATTTAGCTGCTTTGTGTCTTGTTGGTGCTTTGATTTACAACACTGCACCATAAGAAAACTGTATACTTTTTGCATTACTATGCTGTGAACCTATCTCTCTTGATAAGACGTCTGAAAATGTTTTCAACACATAAAGGAATGCTTGGTACAGTTTATTAAAAAATAATAATAACTTTTATTGGGGATACATTATTTTCTCTTGACAAAAAGAACATTTTTGCTATATAGTTACAAGTAAGAAAAACTGTTACAGTAATGAAGTGGGAGAAGAACAACATTTAGAAAACTGGAGGTATACTCAAAAGAACAAGTGCTTATAGTTTGTATAGTTTTTGATCAAATCTACCTAGAGGCAGAAAACTGTTTGGTAGCTTGTTTTTTCTGCTGCTGTAACTGCTTTACAAATATATTTATGCACTATACTTAAAGTAGCCGACATTTCACTCTTCTTTCACGCTGTCCATCCCAAAAACAAATACAGGTAGATGTAGTATGTTATCTTCCGATGGGCGGCAGCAGAGTGCCAATTTTACAACTACTAAGCCTACGAATAAGAAGAACATAAACAGGACGTCAAGTAAAGCTATTAGCTTTGGTGTTTTGTCGTTACGTTTGGTGTTTTTTTTGTCTTTCATTTAACGTTTCAGACCCTGGCAAAAAATCAAAATGGGGAAGCGACAGCACCAAAAAGACAAGATGTAAGTATGAACCTTACCGGTGTCTTTTAAACGTGAATTTGTTGCCTGGTTAGCCAGCGTTAGCTCCGAACAAGCTAGCTAGCTAACCCAAATGATATAGTTCCTGGTGTTTCTTTAAGGGAAGCTTTTCCATCATCGTTTTTCCCCGTTTTAAACTCTCCTTTATGTCCTCTTTACAGGTACATCACGTCTTCAGAATACACGAACTTTTACGGAGGGAAACGGGCAGGTGAGTTTACAGTTGAACTCTTACCAGGTTAAATTGATGGCGCTTGTTGGTTAGGCATACCTGGCTGGAAGAAATTGTTTTTATTCTTTTACCGTAATGTGTTTATCTTCGTGAGAATTTTACTCGATTTTTGCTTAAATTATTTTAGCTACAAATTTGGCTTTGTTTTTGGTTATTTTGTTTGTTTGTTTGGCATGAGCTACAGAAGAAGTGCAGAATTTGCAATCAGTACTTGCAGAGACAGTCATATAATACTTTGGTCCATCCACATTTTAACTGGACAACTGTTCTCTCGCATATAGATGTGTTACAAAAAAAAGTACGATTATTTTTAATGTGAGCTTACCGGTTTACAGTCTTTCAGGCTTTTCTACGCACCCCTGAGTAAAGACTTCAGGGAAAAAAATGCGCATAGGGTTTAAAAGCTGTACTTTGCATCTATTACAAGATCTAATATTTTTTTAAATGTTTACCAGAATACAGCTGTGAAGGTGACTCGGGCAGGTCTGAAAGGTTAAGATCACTGAATGTGGTTATATATTTTGCAGAAACATTAGCATATTTTATTCATATCTGACTATATGTGACAAAGGTTTATTGGTTTATTTGTATTTAATGTTTATTTGAATGCGTGGGAGTGAAATGAAAGCTTATCACATGTCAGTGAAGAGGCTAGTGGAGACCAATTCTAATCGTATGTGTAGACTTAAAGATGCATGTTAATACCTGGTGTAAATGGCACCCTAATTCAGATAATTGGACCAAATGCACTGGAGAATAATTTTACACCCATGTTCTGAGTGTAGAATAGATTAGATTGTACTTTATTTATCCCACAACGGGGAAATTCACTTGCCACAGCAGCAACAACAGACATGAACAAGAAATTTAAAAAAAGAGAAAAAGCAAGTACTAAAAAGTAAAGTGACCTAGTATAAATAATATTGCACTTTATGAAGTTGAAATGAATAAAATATAAATAAATACGGATAAAGAAAAATCTCTGAGTGGTGGATTGTCATGGAAAGGCAACAACATGATCAGTGAAAACAAGGAAAAAAACTGTTTTACTGTACATAAGCCTTTCCATCAATATCAACAAAACAGGGTTAGCGGAGTATGCCGGTTTCACTGCCTCAGTAAATATCACTGTGTCAGTTTATTCTGCTATTTTGATCTTTTATCCCATGAGGTGTTTTTAGTTGAACAAATGCATCATTATATGAAATATGAAAAAGGCTATTAATGGAAGTTTATCGTAGGTAAGCAAAATGTACATCATATTTTACTTGTCAACTTTCCAACATAACCAAATGTTGTTTGATGTTTATGAGTTTTAAATTCTACTTTCCAGAAATCCCTCGATCAAACTTCAGACGACTTCCGTTTGACCACTGCAGGTACAAGAGACTTGTTTGCCATTTCCAGCAGAGGCACATTGGATCCGCAGTAGTGTTAGAACCAAGCTGGTTCTGTTGTAGTTTAGTCATTTTGTTTTGTTAACTATTCGTCTAATTTTGACTTGTTTTCTCTGATTAATTTCAGCTTGTCCCTTCAGCCATTTGAATATCCTGTCTGTACTGAGGAGGGAGTCATATTTGACCTGCTGTGAGTAAATAGGAAAAAATACAATTGAAGATCTGTGTGAGTCCTGTTGACTGTCGGATGTCATTAAATGTTCAGAACATAGAAGAAACGCAAATGTGCTTATTTAGTTTCTCACAAAAACACAATCAAACGTAAACTGTGCTTTTATCCTCATTTTATGTTACAATCACACTATTGTGTTCACACTAAACAGCACTGTGTTGTGGGAAATTTGGTCATCATGATATAAAAATTCTTTTAAAACTTATCGTATCTCATGTGTTGCATCTTCTGGTTTGTCCGAAATGGTCAACTCCTTTCTATGTTCTGCATTAGGAGCATTGTTCCATGGATTAAGAAGTTTGGAACTAACCCGGCCACTGGAGAAGTAAGAAAATTTAAAAATCAGTCATGTAAAAATGGCCCATAAATTTCCTTCACTGGTCCACACCATAGTGAAAAACCTATAAATATGTTTGCCCGCTGCAGTAACAGTGACACAGGATTTGATGCGTGTGTGTGTTTCTTTTCTTCTTTCTTTTTTTAACCAATATAGCTGTTTTAGGAGTTTGATCTTTCTTGAGAAAACTGCTTTAGCTCTGTGAAGTCTGTGCTTCCTACAAAATTGAGATTCCCCCCCCCCCAATTTGTATAGATGCTCAGTTACATTAGTTAATTATCATTAAAGAGTATATTTGTGTAATAAGTCAGGATTCCTCTCTTTTATTATTTTTCATAATGATTACAGTGTCAGTAACAAACCAATGTGTCGTCAGGTACTGTTGCTAATAGTCATCAAAGAGCTTGATGTAAAACGTGATGTGTGTAGGATTCTGTAAACATGTTTAACTTATTTGGAAATGTGTTTTTTATCTTTCTCACAGAAACTAGAAGCAAAGTCCCTCATTAAACTCAACATAGCCAAGAACAACGATGGTAAATATGTTTATATTTTAAGTTGTTTAAATGAAATCTAGCCATGACAGATATAGAAACACGGTGTTTGAAGGAGAAAAAAACAACAAACTGAAGCTGTTATTGGAATTAAATTGATTTACCAGATCTGAAACTCAGCTAATGGTTAGGAGAGAAAAATAAAGACTTCTCTGACCGCGCTGCTGGATGTGAGAGCTTGAAAAAGAACAAATTTTAACGTTCAGTAGTAGAAGCTGTTTTTCTGGAGTGGATAAGAACAAAGTAAAGTAAGTGGTGAAAAAGACGTGGGAGAGCACAGAGTACATCTCTTGAGATACTCCTTGACTTCTACGGCAGATGAATTTTCATGCAAAGGTACCAGATGGAAAGCAACTCTTCACCTCAGCCCACTGCTTATTATTCTCTTTTTTTTTTCCCAGGAAAGTATCACTGCCCTGTTCTGTACAACATCTTCACTGACAATTCTCACATTGTTGCCAACAAGGTCACCGGAAATGTCTTTTCTCATGAGGTTGGTGAACTCACTCTCTTGTTGAACTGATCTTCATACAATTACTTTTGTTACTCTTGATTGAAGTTTAAAACCACTTGTATACAAACGCATACTGAGGTCATCTTGATGTTGATGTCAGTGTGAAACAATGCACCACACTGTGTTGCTTTTCCACTAAAGTTAAAATAAACGAGAAACTACGAAAAATGAAGTTGATGTTCCTTCCAGTTTAGTGATCAATGGAGATTTTAGTTTTGCTTTTTGTATTTTTGTTCTCTCGCAGGCTGTTGAGCAACTAAATATCAAGACCAAAAGTTTTAAAGATCTACTGACCGATGAACCCTTTGCCAGAAAGGACATTATAACTCTTCAGGTGAGTAGTTGCTATATATTATAGTGGTCCTGCAGTTTGTAAGCAGGGAAAAGAGACTTCTATGTCGTGACATTTGTTTTGTTTTTTTGGCTTCAAAGGACCCCACAAACCTTGATAAGTTCAACGTGTCCAACTTCTTCCATGTCATGAACAACCTGAAAGTATTGGATCCAGGTGAGTTATCTGTAAGTTAGATTAGAAAAAAGACTTATTGCTGGTAAAATCTTATGAATCAAGATGAAGTGCTCCTGGAGTACCAAAGCTTTGGGGTGCGTGACACCTTTTCCACCCTCTTGCTTTCCCTGGTACTTTGTAGATGAGGAAAAGGCCAAGCTGGATCCACAATATCACCTGAACAGCACCAACCTGGAGACCAGGGAGACCTTAGCTGAGCTTTACAAAGACTACAAGGGGGATCAGCTCCTGGCTTCCACCATGAAGGAACCAGAAGCCAAGAAGACAGACATATTAAATGCCGTGAGCAGAAACTTACACGTGTAAAACTAAGACCATGTGATTACTGAAGAGGTTGCAATGTTGGTTGGAAGCTGTTTTTTTTTTTGTTGTTTTTTTTTTTTTTTTAAAACAACACACAGAAATGTGAATCTTGCTGTTGATGTTATTCGTTTAGAACAGTGGGAGGCTGATGCTTCACATCCCTGGATGGTCTCAGATAGGAGCTGTTAATCATACCACATGGTGTTCAACCTTTTTAACTGTTGACTCAGAACGTTTTTTGGGGAAGTTTTATCGTTGAGACCATTTTTAATTTCACGATGAGCTAAAATACAGCGCAGTTATAGATGTTTCTGTTCAGGAGAGCTGTTTAAGAATTGTAATGTTTGCTTCATACACATGAGGGAGACAAAGATTTAACAATGCATTGACGGCAGATAGGGCAACAAAACAAACGGCTACATTCAGGAACAGAAAAAAGAATATTCACAGTAATTTGAGGATGAGAATAAACATTTTTCTTCTATTTTTATTTGTTTATCTTATTTTTTTTAAGCAAGACTCAGACAGGAAGACCATTGTGAGTCTGTATGTAAGAACGTTTTCATTCATTTGTGTACTCCTCATTCTTACTATAACCTTGCTACACACATGCTCTCAGGCATCATAAGCCAGATTCATGTGGAGAGGGAACGAACACAATGATGAGTAACGGATGTTCCTGTATCTGTGAATGGGCGGGGAGTTCTAGTTTGAATCAGCTTGAACAACATCTGCACCTTATTTCAGTTCATCTCTCCTTTGATGCTATTCTGTCTCTCATCTTTCTTTTTTTTAATGTCAGAGCTTTTTCTTGGGTGTTCTCTGTATGTAGTTCCTCGTCAAAGTGATGAGACGGCTTCTGAGAAAACAGTGAATATAGGTCAGACAGAGCAAACAAGGTGAAGGCTGAGCCGTCACAAGAACTGGAGCAGAAGAATTCCAACCTGTGACTGTAGGTTAGACCTTTAGCTTTCAGATCCATTTGCACTTCTCTGCTGTAATCTCCAGTGAGTTATTCTCTCGATGCAAATGATTCATCCAGTCCTAAAGCATCATTAATTCAACAAATGTAACTTAAATCATAGTACAATACAACATAAAGAACCATCAATGCTTCCTACCTATGAGATGAAAGAAATGCCTCCAAGCTTAAGTAAAGATTCTATTTTTAATCATGCACTAACCACAGAGTCTGTATTAAACTAAGTTTGTACTTGGTAAGCAAGAAGACCAGACTAGTTGGGTCAGAAAAGAGGTGTGAAGAGGGCTGCTCTCAGCTGGTGATCAAACGTGAGGTGTTTTTAATGAGGCGTCTCTGCCCTTTTAATCTGGTGTATTTAGCTCATCTTTATCTTAGCTGGAATGGTTTACTTCTACAATAATCTTCTATCATATGAATGAAATGAGTAAGTCCTGCAAGCAGTGATTAACATTCCTAATTACTGAATCGCTAAAAATTCAATATTTGGCATTTTTGCTTGACCTAATTACATAAGTATAATAACGTAGTTGTTGCAGATTTATTTTCTCTAAAATTAACTGGAGCAATAATTGTTGGCTATTGGGCTAGTGTGCATGCACTAGAACCAAAAGATATTGACAGAAGTATGTCCCTGGGCTTCTTTTCAGTCACGGTTTCTGACACGTTCAGCTGTCTGGAAAAAAAAAAAGACACTGACAAACGTGTTAAAGCAGCTTTATTGGACATTTAGTTGTATTAATAGACACTAACAGTTTACTGTTTTTACAAAAAGATTCAAAGTACGAAGCACTTTCACTTGAGTCTTAATTTAGCGAATACATGCTGGAGAGATGTAAACCCAAACGCATTATCTGGTTGTTAGCCCAGTTTGCTCAATTTGGTAAGATGTTGATAGGACTACCATGTTTATATTAATTTAAAGAATATGGTTTTAGTCTGACAAATACAATTATAGCACAATAACTTGTTTTTGTGTCATGTCAACATGCTTAATGGGACTCTTCAGGCTTTTGACTACTGAGTAATCTGCCAAGTAGTCTAAATAATAGAACACAAAAGGTTACAGACAGAAAGTCTTAGACTTACTAATAACTATGCAAATGTTATTCACAAGACTGAGAGCTGATTTTTCTTTTCAAGAATCACTGAGTAAATGTTATTCTTGTCTCCAGGGTTTGATTGCATTGATTGTCTGTGTCCCTGATTAGTTGTTCCAAGTCGTACTTTTTCCCCCTCTTTTCTATGCTTTTGTTTTCAGAAAATAAACAAGAAAACTTACCGTTTTAACAGGTTGAGCAACATCATCAGAGAAAATATTAAGAGCAGAAGTATAGTTTTAAAAAGTAAGGTTCACAACATGACTTTTTCTGTTTTTTTTCCCCCATGCCAGGCGCACTACTCCACTGGCAGAGTTTCTGCCTCTTTCACATCCACAGCCATGACTCCTGCAACAACACATGAAGCAGGCAAGTGAACATCACACACCAAAAACCACTGTAGATTCACAGTACAACTAAGCGTTCGTATCTTTATTTTTCTTGCTTTAACCTCTATTTTTCCAGGGATTCCTGGTTTTGTTGCAAAGTGCAATTTCATGCCCGCAGAGCACAAAAGCAACTGCAAGTGAGAGCTGTTCGTTTAGAGTTTTCTTCCCTTGTCAGCTCCTTAACTGCTCTGAGGGAGATTCATGGTTGTATAAAAGTATTGTAGGTTCAGTACGCTTCAGAGGAAGACAAAAACAAGGATGCCATGTAAGGTAATCTAACATAGAATACAGAGAAAAGACAGAACAATGGATATTAAAATGTGTTTTTTGTGAAATACAGGAAATGATACAGTAATCATTATCTCCTGAAGTTTCAGGATTAGCATTTTCTGTCATACGTGCTACTATTGAAAGATTTAGTGTCTTGTTTTGTGTAATGTACATTTTAAACAGCCTGCACTGCAGAGGCATTTAGGGTTTTTAAAAGCTTAGTGATGTGGCAATATCAAACTAAGACTCGAGCAAGGAAATGTCCGTAAGATAGTTTTTCAAAGAAAAATGTTTTCCAGCCATAATCTTAATGTTGTCATCTTTATACAGTGTACAACAGAAATGAGTGTATCCCTGGGCTATATGACTCAAACAATTTAAAAATTGTATATTGTTATGGAAATTATTGTCTTAATTCCCTATTAAGTTTTTGCTTACCTTCCTATTACATCTGATGAGAAGTGAAATAGAGACTTTCAATGTTTGTGCCGGCCGGCCACGTGTTTATTTCTTCTGCAAAAGAGGCCAAACCTCACCAGTCAGCGTTCGTGGTGAGAAGAGACCCAGAACAAAGGAAATCAGAAGCATTTATACAGAAAGAGGAGGGTTTGGACTTTCAGGTGACACCTGAAAGAACACACCGTGTGTATTCTCCAACTGTCTCCTTGCCACACCCCCAGGGGGAAAGTCTCGCACTTTGGGGAGATGCAGAATCCGGAGACAATGGTCATTTGAATGATTATTGTCAATGTGTTAATCAACAGACACATGTCTGCAGACAGTGGATTTTACAACAAGGTGTCATTTCAAAGACAAATGGTTAGCAGACATCGAATTTACCATAACATTCCCCCCTTTTTGATTCAATTAATCACTGATAGGAGACAAACTTAAGAAAAAATAAAAAGAATAAACTAAGAAGAATAAAATGAAATAATGTAAAAACTAAAGGAAAACAATATTGAAATTGAATTTTAAAAAGATAAAAATTAGAAATCACCAACCACTTTCTTTCAATTGAGTAGACCTAATCACTAACAGAAAACAAAACAACCTTAAAGAAAAATAAAAAGGAATTAAAAAAATGAAAGGGAACAAAATTAAAAATAGTCATAACTATTATCACTAATTCACACAGATTGAAAAATATATCATCCTGGCGGTTGTCTACAAGAGAGAAAATAATGGGAATATAAAAACAAACAAACAAAACCAAACCAACACAAAGCAAAACAAAGAAAATAAAAATAAACATTTACAAAATGTTATTATCAAAGTCTGATTTGGTGTCAGGAATGTGAACAGAGGTTGAATTTTGGTCGGCCTTATTGGCATACACATGAACATACGTGGAGGAGTAAATCATCTTTGTTATGAGCACATCAAACAGCCATTTTAACACGCATGGAATTAAGATGCAGAGCAAAAAGAAAACAATTATTAAAAACCGTGATGGCCATCCTTGGCTCTAAGATTTTAGCCTAGAAAGTCATTCACTGCTAGTGGGGGTTGAATGGCATCTTGCATATTTTTGATGATGCTGGTAATGTTCTCATATTTATCAGAATGGTTGTCTTCAGTTCCAGAGGTCCGCTTGACCGTCTTAAAATCTACCAGCATGTTAAATTGGGAGCCATGTGGGTCGAGTGACCCATTGACTAAAACTGAGTTGTTTGTGTATACCCGAGCTTGGATATTTAATTCCACACCAATACGTGCCATGGTGTAGTTTGTTGAAACACGTCTAGTTGGCGTTTATTGAGTTGATTCCTTGCGTCGTCCTCTCTGGCGTCTGTGCGTCCTTGCACCATTCGTTCCTGATGTCATCCATCTTCCTTGGCGTCTGTGCGTCCTTGCACCATTCGTCCTCGTGTTGTTCCTCCTCGGCGTGTGTTCCTCCTTGTGCCGTTCGTCCATGTGTCATCTGCTCCTCCTCTGTCGTTCCGGTTGGCAGCTTGGCTCCTCCGTTGCCTCGGGGATCTTCCTTCCGTGGTTGGCGTGGACCCGCGTCGTTCTCTGTCATCATTTGGAAGGCCGGTGCTTCCTTCTCAGGCCCTCCACCCCCACTCAGTCGTCAGGCTGGCAATCATGGCGTGAAGTGGAAGCTGGTGGTGATTTTACCTGCTGACACAGATAGACAGAATAAGTTTTGCAATATTGTAACATATTTCCTTGTGTGAGTGAAATGGAGTGGTCTGGCTACAAACTCTGTGTGTAAAAGAATTGCACAAGGTCTATGTGTATGTTAAATGTTTTCCTTATTCTAATATGCATAAGGACAATAGGCTTTTGTCTCTGGCAGTCCTGTTTCCTCACAACACTACGCTAATTTGATTTTAGAGTGTCATTTTCTGGCAGGGTGTTATAAACAATGTTGTTTGAGGTTAATAGCAAGAAATGTATTAATTTGGGTTATTGCAGAATTGACAAAGTGAGCTGGGAATAATCTCTGTTAGCAGAGCCTTTTTGGTATTTTGCTGGGAATACTTCAATTCAGTTCGACCACATGTCGATCTATTACTAAGCAATTATTAAATCTATCGTCAGGTGTTCAAATGGTCCTTCTGTGGTGGGTGAGTGGGTGTGATCGTTTTGTTTTACCTGTTATGCGTTGCACAAACCATTCATGATTGATGAAACTTGAAGAAAATCTGAAAATTCTTTAGTGATAACAGTGTTGGGTTATACAGTGTTGGGTTATAGCATTATTCCCCCCTTTTGACACATGGTTCAACCCATGTGTCACTTCTGCCAAGTGAGGAAAGAAATGTTCAGGCAGGAAAGATTTATCGTCAGGTCCACATCACACAGCTTCCTTTTCAGTGTGGCACTGGAGCATCTTTTCCTGTGGTGTGGCGAAGGGCTGTGATGCTGTAAGAAAGTTGGGAATGGTAACAGGAATTAATACAAATAAAGGATCAGTGTGTTGGAATGTCGCTCTGTTTGCAGCCAGCGGCATCCTCGCCTGCATTTCCTAGAGAGAGACAGGATCTGAATGTTGTTAGTGTGAGAATAGAATATCAACATCAGAATAGACCTGCAAAGTGGGATGCAAATCTTTAGGTCATCAGCATATTGTAACGAAGTAGTGTCTGGAGAGAAAACAAAGGATTCAAGACTGTCTGAGCGCTTCATTGGCTTTCACAGTATTCTTGAAACAGACGTGTGAATTTATGGCCTCGTGTGCTGAAGTTGAAAGCAAACCAGAATTAGCTTCCTGTGTAAACCTGGAGCCTCAAATTAGATGTATGAAAAAGTTGACCATTGATACAAATATTGTATTAATTGGCTGCATTACCTGCTTGCAGACCCTGAAAAACACACCACTGTGTTGGCTGACACTGTGTTGGCTGATTTTTTTATCTCTTCTATCTTCTTATCAGGAAATAAAGGTGTGTGTTTTGGAGAATCATCATCTGAGACAATGACTCCTGCTGTCTTAAGAGACTCAAAGAATGGTGGTTTTCCATCGATGGCTTCTTGTTTAACTGAATTACAAAGTTTAAAGTCTGATTTTGGAGTGATGATAACATTTTCACAAACTTTGAAAAACATCATACTTACCGACAGTCCACAGTGACTTGGAGACCTCCTGTAAGGCTGTTTGAGTACAGTGTTTTCTTTGGACAAACAACTAAAGTTTTTTTTAGAAGTGCTTTTAGTTACCAGCTGGATTTTCCACACAGATGTCACTTTTCCTTTTTTTTTTTTTTTTTTTTTTTTTTTTCTCTAGTAAACTCTCTTTGAATTTTGTTCTGTCTTATTATTTCCTGTTCTCTATTCTTCAGTTTTTCTTCTAACTTTGATATGTCTTTTAAACTAAGGGACCCCCTATTGGGAACCCAAACATTTAGATATTTTAACCTTTTTCCCCCCACATTTCTTTTCTCATAACGTCAACAAGTGGCCCTCCCCGGAGGCCGCGCTCCTCAACGGGGACCCTGCTTCCCACCCCAACTAGGAAGCGTCGTACGACTGACTATTCTTCAAGTAGTAACAAAACTACATTTATTTAACTTTTCTCTGCTTCGTTTTTCTTAAAGTTTACAAGCAGCAAAAAACTACAAACAAACACATTCAACCCTTCTGACAAACACATTCATCTTTCTGCTTCGTTTTTCTTAAAGTTTACAAGCAGTAAAAAACTACGTTAGACAAACATTTACAACATTTAACGTACAAACACATTCACTCCGGCTTCGTCTTCTTAAGTTTACAAGCAGCAAAAAACTACATTAGACAAACGTTTTACGAACATTTAACATCCTCTGCTTCGTCTTTCTTAAGTTTACAAGCAGCAAAAAACTTTGCCACCTGCTAAAATCATGAGAAATGGAAATGCTAAAACCCAAATTTGAAATAATAATTTAGAAGTCAATATTTCAGTACTCACCAGATGGTTTTTCGCTGATCTATGTTCGTTGGACTTCAGCGGCAACGATTCAGGACAAATACACGGTTAAGCCCTCCCGTCTTAAAAACTAAACAGACGTTCAGAGGCTGAATTATATAATTCAGGACGGCCAATCGCTTCCCGTGTTTTGCCCCGGACGATTGCGCGTGAGTCCTGCAGACAACGCCAAATTGTTATGGAAATTATTGTCTTAATTCCCTATTAAGTTTTTGCTTACCTTCCTATTACATCTGATGAGAAGTGAAATAGAGACTTTCAATGTTTGTGCCGGCCGGCCACGTGTTTATTTCTTCTGCAAAAGAGGCCAAACCTCACCAGTCAGCGTTCGTGGTGAGAAGAGACCCAGAACAAAGGAAATCAGAAGCATTTATACAGAAAGAGGAGGGTTTGGACTTTCAGGTGACACCTGAAAGAACACACCGTGTGTATTCTCCAACTGTCTCCTTGCCACACCCCCAGGGGGAAAGTCTCGCACTTTGGGGAGATGCAGAATCCGGAGACAATGGTCATTTGAATGATTATTGTCAATGTGTTAATCAACAGACACATGTCTGCAGACAGTGGATTTTACAACAAGGTGTCATTTCAAAGACAAATGGTTAGCAGACATCGAATTTACCATAACAATAATTTCCTGATAATTTCATTGCTTTTAACTTCCAAGGCAAGTGATGTATTTCCTCCTTGATTACACCTTTCATCACTGACGGGCAAGTTAGACAATCTATCTTTAAAGATTCTGGATGAAGGAATACGACGGATAAGTGGGAACAGAAGCGGTAATCAGGACGAGCCAATCAAAGCAAACCATAGTACCACCAATAAATTCAAATCAAAGTTTCAGTGACAGCTTGGACAATGTGAAACACACAGCAGTCACCATTTATATCAGGAAAACATTGCTCTCTCTACTGCAAGATTAAACATCTCATGGGCATGAAAAGAGGCTGATTGAATAAGACCAAAGTAAATTCGTGTGGCTCAAATAGGAGCCTCCATTGTTGGTGTGAATCTTGCCAGGACTCTGCTAGATTGAACGAGTTGTCCTGACAGTGAAGCACAGGGTTGGAGGTATGGTGATATGGGGCTGCATTAGTGCAAAAGAGTGTTGTAGATTTTAAATGATACAAAGCACAGTGAATATCTGTGGATAACTCGATGACAATCCAAAGCATACCGCCAAAATTACACAAGAGCTTCTAAAGAAGAAATGGTACAAACTAGGATGTGACGAAGTATGTCACTTCATTTCTTCTAGTGGGACACTCTTGGAGTCTTACAGAAAAGCACTGCAGGCACGGCGTCTACAGCAAATAGCAACTGATGATTGTCATTGAAGGCTACACCTTATTTCAATTCTAAGGTTTTATGCATCACAGAAAGAATGATCTCGTTCTTACCAGGTCTTAACAATGAGTAAATAAAACTTAAAATGAGCAACAACGCATGATTATTATGATTATTAGATTACATGGTGTCATTTATTATTGAACAAAAACTAAGCCAAAATCAATACGCAGTGTGTGGGGAAAAATAAGTACAATAAATAAATAATGACATGGTGTAAAATGTCACATCTGTTGTTCATCTGAGGTTTTTATTTACCTAAGATTAAGATGGGAAAGGATCAAATTATATATTTTTTTTATACATTCTGATAGGTTAAAATGGGGGGTGTTTTCTGAAATATATATTTTATTGGTATTAACTCACGTTTGTTGTAAAATGTATGTGTATCTAGCTAATATATTTGTATTTTTGTAACAGATGCCATCGCAGATGACACTGTGCGTTACCAGTATGTGAAGAAAAAAGGCTATGTCCGTCTTCACACAAACAAGGGAGACGTGAATCTGGAGTTGCACTGTGACAAGGTAAGCTCAGACACATTCACACATACAACAAGCATGAAAGCAACACAGCTGCGGGTTGTAGTATGAGAGGAAAATGCTTTGAGGGGTTTTCCGAGTGTCCACAAATTTAGGAAAAGATGGAAATACTAAGTTCACCATCGTTGTTGAACTGACTGATCCCTCACAGCTTTTTATAATTGATATATGTCAATTATGAGAAATTGCATAGAAAGGGGAGGTTGATTTGAAATCGTTTGTCAGGTCTTTGTTTTTCAGTACAAGGCAGGCATTTTTGGGCTGAATGTTGAAAAAGTGGTGGTTTTATACTACTTTACCGAGCTTCAAGCTTCAGCTTGTAGTGAAAATGTATCATCTTCATTGTCCAATATTATAAATGCAAAGTAAGATGTAAAGTTTTCCAAATGCAGCCTTAACAATGAGGCTCTGATTAAGACTTTGCTGATTTAATTCTGGAGTAAAATGCTCTCAGATGTGTAGTTTTGCTGGTGTAGGTGATTAATTCATGTTTGGGTGACTCATCTGGAACACTTGCAGAATCTGTCCCCAATTTGTTTTTGTCCAATTTGACAATTTTGGCAAAAATATGTTCCTTGTGTGCCACCTTGTTAATGTTGAAGGTGGGGCCCCTCAAAGCCAGCCTGAACACCTCTCTTCCCCGGTAACCAAGTGTGCTCTGTTTTCATTGGCCTCTGAGCTGTCGAATCGGAATATCAAAGGAAACTTTCACCAGTCAGACAACCTTTGTGCCCCACATTCTCATCCACCTCACCTTCCTCCTGGGTGGTTTTCACCCAAGATTGCAGCTCTATTCGTAGCCTGCTGTTTATAAATTAATGAGCGCTGCTTCACTGTCACATACACTCAGAGTCATACAGAACCAAGCCCACCTTTGTGTAAACTGTCTGTTTGCTCATCAAGCTGTGGATTTTTCCACTTTTCCACTGTTTTCTGCAACTTTTAGTAAATGTTAGGGAGCTAATGATGGATATTAAACTTAGCCACATGTCATATCAACCAATATAATTGCTTGTAAAAGCCTTTAATAGCCTTATATTAAAAGGAGCATCTGATTCTGTACATCAAAGTGGCTTCATCTGATTTTGATGAAATGGTATTTTCTTTTTTAGGTTTAGTGATTTGTAACAAATTCAAATAACAGTAAAAATAATTGGACGATAAAACATTAACATACATTCAGATGATTAAAAAAATTAAGATGCTGCAGTGTCATATTTGAGTTGAAAATAACAGGAATTAAATGTGTGAGTGAAATGAATAGATATGCTCCATGAAGCTCCTGAAATGCACACAAATCTAGAAGGACGCGCTAAAATCTGTAGATTCAAAATATTCTAAATGAATGAAGTAAGTTTGATTGTTTTTATGCCCACCATTATCACATGTTTTTGGCAGATTGTCTTTGAAGGGGAGCGCCTGTCAACGTATGTGAACTGCTACGTTTGCTGTCATTTTTTTTTCTGCGTCAGCAAACATTCTTTCCATGCTGACGTCACTGCTTCCTCACAATTTTAAGTATGAAGGCGAGTCATTAGAGAGCAGCAACTGCAAGAGGAATTAGAGTTCCAGATGGGGAGCTCTGACGTCAAACTTCTTGGTTAGAAATCAAAGGAAACTTGTGTATTTTTATTTTTTCATGCATTTCACAAATTGATGTTCTAGTAATCTGCTGTTTGACAGAAAGTCATTTGACTTTTGTTATTAGATGTTTTTCTCTATTCTGGAAGTGAATTAATTTTTTTTTTTTTTTTTTTTTTTGCACCAAAATGCTTTGGCATTCTGGGATTTACACGAAACCAGAGTTGAACTCCAACAGTGAAACTGTAATGAAGGAGAAAATAAAACCAGTAGAGCTTATAAAAACCCTGTCACACTGCAAAAAGCCACTGCATAAAAATAGGTTTTACTAAAGCATATGGTGGTTCTTGGAAACCATCATCCACTGTTGCCAAGGGCAAAGCGAGTGCGTTTCTCACATAAACACACTCGTGCTCAAACACACACACAGGAGAAGTGTTCCTTAAGGCTGTTGGCATTAATAACAGTAGACACGACCTACGCCTTCTGCTCGGAGAACAAATGCTGCCTTATTTCGGAGGGCCACTTAGTTGGAACTTGCTGCTCTATGTAGATGTTTTGTAATGGTTCACAAAATGTTAGTGTTGATAACTTTCTGCATCACCATAGTTACAAAGCTATGGTGATATACTGTATAAGTGAGGCTGTCTAAGGACATAGATGGACTCTACTTCATCCTTGACTTGTCTTAGTAGCAAACATTTTTTTTGTTTGTTTGTTTGTTTTCTATTATTCTTGCAGGTCAGAGTTGAAAATGTGTGAATCTTCCTCAATGATGGTATAAGATTTAAAGCATACACCATTTCATGTGAGATAGAAAAAACATCCTCTGTTAGATTGAAGGTTCTACATATCATCTTAATCCCCTTAAAATTACTTACAAATATTATTACTCGGTGTACTCAATTTGAAGCTTCTTCAAACAAAACCTTTGAGAAGGTTCGGCAGTGATGTTTTTCTCTTTTTTTTTTTTTTTTTTTTTTTTTTTTTTTTTTAAACACTGTGTCAGCATTCAAATTCATATTAGTTTCCCACAAATTCTTTGCGTCACTTCTGATTACAGTTATTATAAGATTATATGGCATCTGATTTTATTTTATTTTATTTTATTTTATTTTTTTTTTGCAGTGGAGAACTTATTCTGTATTTCAGACTTGGAACATTGGTTGACAGATGACTATGCTGATAGTGTAGAGTTGCTCGATTAACTGTTGTTTTAATTATGGGGGGTTTTCTTCATCTATCTGCATATTCTTTTCTCCAGGTTCCTAAAGCAGGAGAGAATTTCATCGGTCTGTGTAAAAAAGGCTTCTATGACGGGACGATTTTCCACAGGTCCATCCGAAATTTCATGGTAAGGAATAAGACGGGCTAAGAAAGAAAACAATTTCACACAACTCGTCAAGGTTTTTGGATACCTTTTGTATTTTCTTTTTGTCCACTGGACTGTACGGACTTTGCAAAGGAATCTGACCTCTGCATTGAAACGATCTATAAGACATGGACACACAAAGCAAATGAGAAGTCGGTGTGTGTTCACAGGCTTAGAACTTTAGGAGCAGATGGGGTTTTGTGCTTTGCTCAAGGGAACTTCAGCTGTCTGTAATGATGAATCAAGACAGCACTGATCGTGACTGCTTCACCCACAGTTTTTCCTTCCAGTCAGGGCAAACCTTTAGACACCAAACCCCTATCTGTCCTCTAGGTAACTGCTGCTGCTTTTATCTATACTTTCACTGATGTTCACAACCATGAACACAAAAAATTAAAATCCCCGACTGTGCAGCTTGAAAGAACAGGAGTTAAGAGTTGAGACATAACTGAAGTTTGGACTGATAGTGTTTGTTTAAACTAAAGAGCAGATTTACAGTACTTAAAGTCAGATTATTCACAGCATGAGTGATTGTTTCCAGGTTAAAAAGAAGATTTGTGGCTGAGAAGCTTTATTACTGGAAATGGTAGTGGTTACATTTTTGATAACTGCTCTGTATGCTTGGGTCTTATTTTTCTGAAGTCTGTATCCACCTGCTCTATTTATAATTTTGGCTTTATTCGCCGTTGTAAACAAGTTTATGTTTTCTGAAATCAGGATAAAGTAGATTTATGTGGATTTATCTTCCACCTCCAACTGATAAAAATTGAAATAGAGGACCAACCACATTGTCATTCAACACCTTGTCTTTTGATTAAATAATAAGTGATGCTGATTAGTGAACACAGCTTTTTGTTTCAGTTCATTCTGTAACTGACGCTTTTCAGCTAAGACTGAGAATTTGAGATGAAAGGTCTCTGATCAGCCGCTTGTCTGTGTGTTTCAGAGCCGCGGCTCACGTATTTAAAGGAGCTCTAAAGTGGACATCTGGTCTCAAAAGGACCCTTACCTTTTTCTTTCTGTGCTGTGGTTTAATTCAGAGCAGCAGGCTGTAAATTGTTCATCCATAATTACTGTGGCGCTTGTGCCTTCAGCTTATCCTGCGCATCCCACAGGAGGAGACGGGTTGCACCTGAGAGAACAATTTCACAGCAACAAATACTTTAGAGGCATCGTGGTTGCAGACAGTGAAACGTGGTTCTGTCTTCTTATACAGCAGGTCATTGGGACTTACTGATGTTCCTCTAATGAATTTAACAGTTTTAGTTTGAAAATTGAGAGGCCCCTCACCCAGCTTCCTGGTAATATTTCAGGCTCAGACAGAAGCAAATGTGATACAGCTGTTTCAGTCATTGGACTGTCGGTGAACCCCGGACTTGTTGACACTGCATAGCATCCTCTTTACAGTTCACAAGAGTCTGCCGTTTTTGTTCAGACCGGATAACCGAGAAATGGCAGTGACTTTAAAACTGCAAATTATTTTGTTTTTAACCTAAAATTTATTAAACTAAATTACATTGATTTAAAATTCTTCTCTGTGCTGATCATTATTTTTCTTAACCCTTAAACTCTGATAATGGAAGGCTGTAGGGATGCTTGTAGAGAACAGAAACAACTTTGTTTCTTATTTCAGTTTAAAAAGGTGCGTAAGATATGCTTCTTTGTTTAAGGTCAGCGCACTTCTTTCCTGTCACAAAATCCATTCGTGTCAAATCTGCTCTGCAGTCTTACTTGATATAGTGACTCTAAGGCTCAGTTTACAAATGTATTATTGGTGCTTCGAGGAGATTGGCTAAACGGTTAGTACAGACTATACCAACGCTGCTCTACCACAAAATGTTGTCTAGCATGATCTATCAGTTTTCTGCTCTAACAGTTGATGTGGCAGCCCAAACAAACCTAAAAGCAAACGATACAAAGCCTTCTGAAAATCTTTTGCTCAGCCTACCTCTTCTGTTTGTAAAAATAAATTTTCCAGCCACAAAACGACGAACAAACTTGCAGACACCCCCTTATCAAAACTTTACTCCATAGCAGCACTGGTGGTCAAAAGCGTCTGGCTCTTTAAATAAGAGGTCCAAAGAAATGCACGGAACTGTAGAAGCACTTACTGGAAGGTGAAGCAAGTTGAATGATCAGTAGTGGCTAGTACACTGAAAAGCTTTGACTCGGTCAGTAGAATTATGAATCACTGATATTTACAATTTGTCACTGGTTGTAAAGTTGTGTGTGAAACGGGCTAAAATGTAAGGTAATCACTTTAGTGTGATGTTAAACAAAGATACAGCATATTAGCAAACAATTAAAAAATTTATACTGTTGAGGTTTAAAAAACAGTTTCTTAATTTAATAGTGCGTTGACATATTGATCAACTTCAATCAAGATTAATTTGGGAGGTCATCAGAAACATTGAACAGAAATGGCTACAACTCAGCTATGACCACAGAGAAAACCTAACAGAATGTTTTTTGTTTCCAGATTCAAGGGGGGGATCCCACTGGCACTGGTACAGGTAAATAAGCACTTCTCTTAAACCACATTTTGAATTGCATAACACCTCCCTTTTGAATTATGAATGGTTTCTATTTGGAAGCTTCACGCAAGCACTGCTTGCAACTTAAGATGCAAGTCAGGAGTGTTACTAAATATATTCTGTGGGCTCATGGGAGTAAATGCACAAAGGGAGACGGATGATGTGACTAGAAGAGGACTGAGTGTGGGCCACAGAATGAGGGTGGGGTGAACAACCAGTCATCCAATAAATGGTACATTTTTCCTGTTTTTGAAAACCAGCTGAAAAGGAAACTCGGTATAATCGACTGCTAGACCACATACAGTTAATTTCCTGCCTTCGTGGCGTCTGCTACTGGGAGTGTTTGCCGTACAAAGTGAGCTTTGTTTCTCCAGGCATCTGAACACTGCAAAAATGCATCTACCATGACAGATTTATGAAGGTGCAAAATTTCTGGCCTGTGGGCAAAATTCTCCCATCTCATCACCTGGATTGAACAATATGGGCACATAACTCAATAACAGACTTTTAACTGGATTTACTGCAGGGCTTCTTTGTTCAGTTTAACAGTCCCACAGCATGAAGGATTATGTGTGCTGTCTTGCAGTTTGTATCGCCTTTTTAGGAATGTAGCTAGCTTTAGCCTCAGCTCATTTGAAATATCTTTGAAATTTGTGAAGATAAACTCAGGCCGAACAAATGTAAAAAAAAAATTATGTTGTTCTTTTTTAAGGACTCATTTGTCTTACAGTTATCAAGAAACCCTGCAAAAATCAAGCATGTATTATGGGAGGATTTAATGTAATTTCTGCTCTTGTGAAGGGATAGTGATGCCATTGTTCATGTTTCCCACAATAGATATTTCTAGGGCAACAAAAACTCTTATGACCACCATGCCCAAACACTCGTCACTGTTTATAAATGTTGGTTTGTATTTCAAAGAGTTCTCAAACACCGTCTGCAGGCATTGGTTTGCAAGAAAAGTTCCCACTGTTCACAGTCAAACAGTGTGTTTGTGGTCTGGGAAGCTAAACTGTCTGCACCGTAGTCCTCTACAGACTCTCAGAATACGCTGCAGGAAGGTTAAAGAGATTTTTAAAGTGGCGTCACGAGAAGGGATTGGAATTGATGAGATTTTGTTGATGCAATGCCACTATCAATGCTGCTTATGGATCCACTTCTTTATCACCCTTCATGATTTTGAGCCTAATTCTACGGGAAAACGAATACACGGCACAGGTTTTTAGCTCCAAACCAACCGCCTACTGTTTGAAATCCCAAACGGAATAAATTATGGATTTACTGTCTTTATATACAGATAACATGAGAAAAATACTTAACTCAGTGAAATAGAAATATCAACAAGCATTTTTACTTTTCAAAAATCTTTTTTGGTCCCCATATCAGAAACCAGAACTATAGTAGACTGTGTAAGCAACCGAACAGAAATGAGGGTTTTCTACAGTTTATAAAAGGTACAAGCCTTTGACAACTAGTTTAGTGACGGTACGGTAACACTTGTTCAAGTTTTCTTCACTCATCACTCTTCCTGCCTGTGCACAAAGTGTGAAGGGGTTTTAGTTGACCTGTCAGAAGCTTGAAAGAACTGGTTCTCGTGGTGCCGCAGTGAGCTCACTCTCTGTCAGCAGAGCAGAACAATGACTACCATCGCCAGCGGCATTCACAGATATAACTTTTAATGTCAAGAAAATCCATCAGAAATTCTCCACACATTTAAGGTGAACCCCTCTTTTATTGCCTGCGCATAAATTAGACAGGGATGCAGTCAGTAAACTGCTTACTTTAAAATCCACTCTTTCACAAGGCTCAGAGTAGTCTCATTCATTTAAAACCCTCCAGGACCAGATGCTTTGGAAAAAGGCTAGATTCAAACATTGAATTGTTAATGAAACCTTTGACGTGTCATCTAAATTTAGAACAAGAGGCACATGCGCACATATTGCAAAATGCCAAAATAATGTCTATGTTAGCGAGGTCCCACAGCGCTCTCAGTTAGTGGAGTCAGTTTTCATACTTGTTAGAAAAATGAGTGGACATTTTTTTAATCAGAGAGAATGCCGTTTAATGGATTTGTTTCCTCTTTGGAGAGGTACTTTTTTGTTGCTTCTGTCTCCCTCCTTCATTTATGACCAGTCATGCTGAGGTAAAATGTCAGCATGTTGATAAATTATGTAAAAATGTCACCTGGTAAAGCTTGATAGCTACAGAATTCTCTTATGAGTTTTTACAGCAACACACACACACACACACACACACACACACACAGAATGCATGTTTTATTCTTTATATTCACATGCATCCTCGTGCACATATTCCAGCTGGCAGGTCAACGCAACACACTTTCAGGGTAACAAGTCCTTTCCCCTGTTGGGAGCCAATAAACTCCTGCAGTGTGTATTCCTGTATACTCCTCATGATGATTCTTAATAATGAAGTCGGTATGGATAATGATTCACAGCTGAAGGCTCTCAACAAGGCTCCGTGTTCAAGGGCAAAAGCCTTTTCCTGGTTCTTAAAAAACAGTTCCCTTACTCTCTGAATGTGCAGCAATTAACACGTATAGTACTGACAGAGCTAATACTTTTTTTCTCGCTATTTTTGTACAATTTTTTTTTAATTTAATTTTTTTTAAATTTTTTTATCATATATTGAATAGAAAATCAAAGAAGATGAAAATGACTGTGAACTTGTGGCCCGTAGTGGTTACGTAACTTTTCTTTTTTGTTAAATTTAATTTGCATTTAGTCCTTCGAGCAAAATAAAATGTGTTTTTCAGACTGTCAGTGTTGCTCATCTCAGGGTAACTCATTTGACAATATCAAGATCTATATTATACAGTTAAAACTTTGTGAAGGAAGTTACACAATATCGTTGAAGAAACACCAGTAGCCCTGAAGACTCCTTAAAGAAATGACAGAAAGCTTGTCTAAGAGGGTTCAGGCTGTGTTGGAGAATAAAGGAGCTCAGACCAAATACTGACTTTCAAGCTTGTTTGAATTTTACAAACTGTGTTTGCCATATATATTATATTTCAGTGTATGTTTGGACACATTCCAATAACTAGCTGCACATATTTTCTGTCCTCCCAGTAATATCTGAAGCGTCCTCCTGTTTCTTCCCCTTTCCTTCCTCCCTCACCTACTTTTGACATTCCTAGGAGGAGAATCCTTCTGGGGAAAACCTTTCAAGGATGAATTTCGACCCAACCTATCTCATACCGGACGGGGAGTTCTCAGCATGGCTAATTCTGGTCCAAACACCAACAAGTCTCAGTTGTAAGAAATATTTTTCAAAGCACAAATTTTTTTTAAAATTTGCTCTGTTCAAGATAGTTGACGGAGAATTAAGGTTTGTTTTCCCTTTGTTCCTTTGGATATCTTCGGGTGAATAAAACATGAAATCATGAAATAGTTGTTTTTTTTTCCTCCGCTAAATTTGAACTTGAAAGAAAAGTATAAACTCAATGAGGGATATATTTTCAATAATTTACTCACATCGTGAAATGGGAACTGATTTCTTTTCTCTTATTTAGTCCTTTAACATTTTATTTCTACCACCTTTGAATTGTTTATGCATGTATATGTATATAAATGTCAATACATTTAACTCCTGGGATATGAAATTACATTACACAATAGATGTCTGCCCAAGAGGAGTAAATTATCTTAAACTCATGAAAGTGAACTCTTTTTTTTTTTTTTTTTTTTTTTTTTTCCTGAATCGGTACATTAAGTAAAACTTGTACCATCATTCATGGATCTTTCTCTTTCTTTCTCTCAGCTTCATCACATTTCGCTCGTGTCCTTACCTGGACAGGAAGCACACCGTATTTGGAAGGTAAACTTTATGTTTTTAATTTAAGTTATAAAATACTCAATTGTATGTACATTCAAAATAGGCTGGCTCCACCGGTCTGACATTGGGCCAAAAGCATTGAAAGATTTAGTAGCTGCTGGAGCTACATAGATGTCTCTTTGCTGAGTTAAGCATCATTTTTAGATGGCTGTCCTTTGGAGAAACCCACGGCTGTTGTCTAAAAATATCCCGATTGCTTTCAAGTCACCGATTTCTTTCTCCATGGTCAGCACCCAAAAAAAAGCCTCTGCTTTAACCATGCTTTGCTCTGCTGTGGAAAATTCAGAAGTCGTACAAAGATTTGCTTCGTAATGAAGTGAAACAAAGTGTTAAAATGATAAAGATTGCTTCTCATTTCTTTATCTGTTTTTGGTACTTGGCCCATTTTCGGTTGTGTTCGGCTTTCAATGAATCAGTATTCAACCTATGTTTAGCATCATGTGTAAAACAGCTGTGTTTGCATGGATACACTAACACAGTTTGCATTGTATGATTAGCTCAGTATTTACATGGTAACAAACATTTCAGCACTGTAGCCCTTTTCATATATGGGTTCCGCCTTTTCGGCGAATAAAAGACTTCATTGTCAACCCATCTCTGTTCCTCTTTAGTAAATCACACACACACCAAACATTGGAAGCCCAGCACTGCATCGATGTGTGTTTAAAATGAGTAAGACAGCATTGCAGAATCAACTGAGGAAAGTCATCGCTACAACATAAGCTGGATCTACATTATTAACAATTTTAAAAAGCTTTTTACTCAAAAAAAAAAAAAAAAAAAAAAAAAAAAGTTTTTCAATCTTTGATGCTGGGTGGTTTCTATATGGAAGGTAGTGGTGGTGGTAAAGGTAATATTTGCTTACCAGGAGCTTTTTGCCATTCTTGTACCATCACTTCTACTCATCTCTACATTTTTTTTTTTTTAGCTGGTAGTTTGTGTGCTACTTCCAGTGCTGCATACTGCTACTTCTTTTTCTGCTGCCTCTGGGAGATGGAAGACATTGTAATGACTCACATCCTGTCTAATGGTGCAAAGTAATGTTACAGGAAAGTGTGGTCCACCTGTTGGGTTTCTCAGCTGAATATTTAATTAGGTTACGCATAGGTCATAGGTATTAGATTTTATTATTCTGTTGATATCGATAGTTGAAACTTTAATGTTTTAAACATTTGCAGCTTGTCATCTATCAGCCTTAGAGCTTGTTTAGCTTTGCAGACACCGATTTACCGCTTTGGTACAGTATCCGCTCTAATCGTGTAATGCCTACAGATTCATATGCTATCATTTAACAAGGTATACTTGCTCAGCTTAAAACGGCAAACAAACACAGACTGCAATTGTAAAATTGTGCCATGATGGAATAAGATATACAGAATGGATTACTGGCATCAGATATGGCCTCAACATGAACTTCCTGGATTGTATTTAATCTTTTTACCTATAAAAAGCACACAAACAATGCAGGTTGATCATTGATACAACACCTCTTTGAATATGAGCAGGTTGTAAAGTTAAATTTCCCCACTTTCCACCTATGGAAGATCAGCCTCGGAGTCCTCGAGTTCAGGTCTGTAACTGTAGATTGACAACCTCAGAGGGATTTGAGCTCCACTTCATCCTGCCAGCCAAAATCACCCTGCAGCACCCTTGTCATGATTAAACACATCAGTGCTGTGCTGAATGGTAGAAATGGATGCACTAGCAATGAAATTGTTCAACAGTCTAAATCTCTAAGGGTTTCATGATAAATTTAGCTGTGACAGATATGCTGCCTTTGTTTATCCCCCAAAGTGAAGATAAAGTGAACAGGCAATTTTTGGAGAAGCCCAGGTCGTTGAGATGTATAGAAGACTTAATCCCAATAACAAATAGATATTTGTTTTTCTTTTGCAGGGTCGTCGGTGGATTTGAGGCACTCACGGCCATGGAGAATGTAGAGAGTGATACCAAAACAGACAAACCAAAGGTGGGGAGAAGTGATGTTTAGGTGTTAGATGGTCTTGGTGGACTCTCTTTTATGAAGAAAAATCCCTCCACAAGCTCGACACGTCAAATTGTTTAATTTTATATGAAATATATAGTATTGAGCTGAGGTTGACCTCCCCATAGAGTACAAAGTTTAGCCGTAGTAGCAGTTCAGATTTCTACATCACTGACATTAAAGGCAGCTGAGAAGAAGAGTCAGTCGTGGTGCTATGACAGCGGTTTGAACATCATATGGATCATGTACGAGGTTAAGATGTAAATGAAGCAGGAGCCATCAAGGGACAGGTTGGAAATGTCAATGTGGAGCTACATTAAAGGATAAGACCGTTTTTTTGACATTGGGCCCTTGATTTCACATTATAACATGATGTTCTACTCACCCCTGCTTGTTGTTGGTAATTTGGAACTGTTCCGAAGATATTCGAGAGGCGTCTGGCTGCTCTCTTGAGATATTCGGCCATGAAACGGTTTCCTATGGGCAACGTTATACAGGCACAAACTATGCTGTTTATAATTTATTAATTACTGTACACTAGCACTGATAACGTGGAGGTGCGTCGCTTACTTCAAAAAATCCGGGATACTGTCATTTTGAATTTTTGTCGTAAAGTGGGTTAGGTTAGCTAGCCAAATGAATAAATAGGCAGCAGGTCTGTGGGCTGTCTGTGGTAGCACGATGATGACGTCAGTAACACCCACTTTATGACAAAAATTCAAAATTACAATAACCTGGATTTTTTTAAGTAAGCGACGCACCTCCACGTTATCAGTGCTAATGTACAGTAATTAATAAATTATAAACAGCATAGTTTGTGCCTGTATAAACTTGCCCATAGGAAACCGTTTCATGGCCGAATATCTCAAGAGAGCAGCCAGACGCCTCGCGAATATCTTCGGAACAGCTCCAAATGTTCAACAACAAGCAGGGGTGAGTAGAACATCATGTTATAATGTGAAATCAAGGGCCCAATGTCAAAAAACCGGTCTTATCCTTTAAGTTTTAAAACAGAGCTTATTGTCATTGTTATGCTGAAATAAAGTATGCTGTTAAAACATAACAAATGAATTCGCAACAGTTTTAAAAGTTTATATTGAAGCAAAGATGTGATTTTCCGCAGTTTTAGAAAAGATGTTTTCCACGTGTGAAGAGAAACTTTGTAGATCATTTTGTCTGGTGATTAATGGTATGTTATAGAACTTAATATTTAGATACTCATTTACAAATAATTGAATTGAGACTTTGTTTTTGTTTTCTTTGTTTTCTTTCAGTCGGAGATCAAGATAATTAATGCCACTGTGTTTGTGGACCCGTACGAAGAGGCTGATGCTCGGGTTTGAATTCCTAAGAATTTCTTCTAACTTTATACAGATTTTTTTCCCACACGCAGAATATATCAGAATACCACTAAGAGCTGACTCTTTGTCTATTGAAACACAAAGAACTGGTTTAAGAATGGGCTACAACTTCATTGAACTCAACATTGTGATAGATGCATGCTTAATGCTCACATCCCAAGACGAGCCACATCAGATTATGATGATCAGGCAAGCAAAACAAACACATTCCAAAAGGAAAACCCAAACAGTTCTAATTTTCCATAAGAAATCTTCAGGAGCGGTCTGATGCAGCATGAATAGGAGTTAAATAGGAGTTTCATTACTCCTATTTAAGGATCTTTCAGTCATTGTTTCCCTTCATGCCACTGCACAGTTAAATGCAAAGTTGGCATGTGAATGAGAGCAGCTATATTTACTGCTTTACAAAAAATGCAAAATGACAGAACTTTGGAGCTTCTTTGAGCACCTCGGCCCATTTCAGTTCCCCAGCTTGTGTTACATCAGACTCATTTTGTCCTCCTAAAACGGTGTCCACTCCTTGAAAAAGTCTTTTATTTTGTAATAAAGGACAGCTGTTGCTTTGACAATAGAGCGGTCGTCTCCCAGTTTGGACATAAGAGGTTCGGTTCCTACTCAACATCTTGGAAATGTCAGTTAGTCAAGATACTGATCCCCACATTACTATTCATACATCGGTGTGTGAATTTCTGTCCCAATGAGATCCACCAAGGCTCCATCCTGCCAAGCTTCAACTTATCCATTTCTCCCCGCAACACTCAAGTTCAAACCAACCAGTGTCGTTTACTGGTAGCTGTGAGTTGGGTTTAGGTGGGATCACATCTGTGGTGGCTTTGATCTGGTTCCCCAATAAGTATCGTAAATTGTAATCTTTGTTAATCTGATGAAACAAAGCATTAAAACAAATCATTTGGTGTGTCAAGTTTGATGTATTAAGCTTGTAATGTAAGGTGCTTTGGGTGATGAACAACAAATATCATGCAGCCTTCCTCGAGTGCGACACCTGATATTATATATAATAGACGGTTCGATCCACTGATCAAGTATTAACGTTTGTTTTGAACACTTAGGTTGCAGCAGAGCGAGAAAAAGAGCTGGAGAAGCAGGAGGAGGAGAAGCAGCTGGCCAGCAATGCTCTGAAAAAAGCCAAGGACAAGGCACCCAAGACCTTCAAAGAAGGTGTGGGGAAATACATCAACCCTACCACAACGTAAGGAGACACACACACATACACACATAGTGTTCACTGAATCCCCCTTCTCGATCTAATGTAGCGATGGCATCCATGGGCAGGGAAGTATGAAGCTGCACAAACTTGAATTTAACCCTTTAATATCGTGCTCTACCATTTCTCAGCGACTTTACCGTCTGTATGTTTCTTAAAAATGTACAGGAGTAAATCTGCCTGAGACATCTCTACCACTTGGCATAAGTTTCTAAATGTAAAAGTGAATTTATGTTATGTCACAGCTTTCTCACTGAAGACCTTTAAGGAGAAAGAAATGGAACAGAAAAGCAATAACCGGATGATAAAACATGATTTTACAGCATCAATGGTAAAGCCATAATGTGCAAAACTGCCTATTGTGGAGAGGAATAGCAATTGCCCTTATGTTTTATCATCCATAACTTATTTTGATTAGTTTAGGTATCATCTGACATTTCGTTTAAGTTTGACTTCTTGTACTTCTTCTACTTTGAAACACACACACAAAAAAAAAGATGTAGCATCTCTTCACACGTGTCACCCTGCAGGATCTGTGGAGGGTGCTGGAAATATAGTGATTATCCACAATTAAGGTGTCTGAGGCTTGTGACTTTTTTTCTCTCAGAGTAATCCATCACATTGAGTTAGCTTTTTCTTTAAAGAGCAACGTCGACTCTGATGCTTCCAGATAACATTACGTTCATTTTTAAAGACGAAACTGGCGTGAGGGACTTTTCTTCCAACATTTCTGGTCCTGTTAAAGGTTGCAGCTTTTTTTTAATTGGTTGCGGTTTGGCTCTATATAAGACATTCATTACATAGTTAAAATTTCTCTGGAAAAAGCTTTTTGACTTATGCTTGTTACGTGTTTTGGGCATAAAAATAAAGGAGCTCTTTATCTAAAAATTATGCATGAATTCCTCATTCACTAAATGATAGTTTAGCCACTCCTCACCTCCTTTTAGATCATTGTTTAGGTTTCCTCAAACTGAACTCTTTCATGTCTTTCTGTTCCCAACAACCCCCAATAGAAAACTGTCTGCAGCTCATTAATATTTTAGTTCTGTTTATATCACCTTTCTTGTATTTGTGGTGTTTTGAGTTTTTTTTGTGGCACTCCTGTATATAAATAATTAAGGACTAGCTCTAACTGTGATCTCTGTGCGGTTTGTTGTTGACCATTTACCATTAAATGAGGCCTATTAATTTTTCTAAACATATATATTTATTGTTTTTTTGTGTTAATACAACAACTTCCAATAATTAAACCATCATCAACACATGGCAGTAACGGAAATAATAATGACAATATTAATAATACTAAAGAGGACCAAAATTCATTGATACTAAAAAAGAAAATACAAATAAAATATAATTCTTAATGTAGGATACAGCCTACATTCAAAACAACAAATTAGATATTTCCCAAACTCTCCCCCATAGCTCCTCAACAGTTCCAGAAATAACTTCCAAATGGGGTAAAATTCAGAAGCCCTCTTTTTAACAATATAGGTCAGCTTCTCAAGAGCCAAACTCTATGTTAAGTGATTTAACCAGTGGTTAAAACGGGGGCAACCAACATTTTTCCAACATAATGCAATACATCGTTTGGCCTGTGGCAAACAAAGATCAACCATTTTTCTTTCCTTACCAGATAAAGTACAGTAATCTGGATACACGCCTAAAACGCCTATAACTTAGGGCATAAAGGTACAGGGGAAGTTATGATCTGAGAGATATACTTTAACACTGAGCTCCAAAATGTTTTAATCTCTTCACATTTCCATAAACAGTGATAGGTCAAGTATATTAGGATCATGATCGAATTTTCCAATTAAATTGTATCATTCTCAATCGAGTGTTAATGGTTTGGGTGTGTGTTTTTAAAACACATTTTACTCCATTCAATGAGTAAATGAGGCCTAATTTAATAAAAACTGAAGAAAATTAACCAAAACCAATCCATTCATTCCAATTACGACAGGGTTTTCTGTAGGTTAAAAGGCTATGGGCAGTGTGTGGTAACATACTGAATTACTTCACTCTTTTTTTCTTTTTTAGTTTTTTTAGTTTTTATCCACTCCTTTCTGAAGATTTTAAGCTCAGACAAAGTGGGGGAACTCCTCAGCAATCAATAAAGTTACTGAGAAAAGCTCATCAAATAATTGAAAAAATACATGTTGTAACATTACAATTGAAGTATTTGTGAGTCTGATTCACAAAGAAAAGAAGTGGAAAAAATGTGGTACTCTATCTAAATAAATAAATACAATGGACTAAAATTAGAGTTACAAGAGAGAATTTAGGCAAAATGTGGGTAAACAGTCATCTTCACCATATCTAGTATACCTTTATGATTCACTTGCCAGAATATTTGCCGCCAGAAATATCATTGTTTAATGCATTTTTGCATTATTGACTTTCATTATTTTATTAATTATGTCCATTTGTAAGTGTCTGAACTGTCCAAAAAGCGACTGAATGACTTTCCATAGTCAGTTAATAACTTAATAGCACTTCAGCTGATATTTTTCCCATCTTAAAAACAACCAAGAGATACAATGTAGAAAACGTATGACATGTAGAAATGAGTCATTTTTATTTGAAGTATGGGCATTTAGGTTTGGTTTGGTGGCTGATGAAGTTCGTTTCTGCTGATGTGTCAATATTGGACACCTTCTAAAAGAAGAAAAAGTGTCTTTTACCATCCTGTCTCTCCTCTTTCAGAAAACGGTCGGCCACAGACGGTGAAAGCGGGCCGTCCACCAGTGGAGCTGAAGCCAAGAAGTCCAAAGGCAAGACCAGCTTGGGAGACTTCAGCTCTTGGTAGCACAGGACCATTCGACATTTATATTTTAGCTTGTAAGCTAGGCTGAGTGCAAGTAAAATCCTCTCCATGCATATTTTTTTGTAATGTTCACTATCTCTCAGCTTTGTTGGCATCTTTTGAAACTATACATTAAATTTACTTTCTTATCATAAATATTGTTATGTCATTTTTAAATCTTCCTTGAAGAATGCTGTTGCAAGAATGCTGTTTTTTGTGACAGTATATTGAGACAAGTGTGGAGCCATATTTTTTTATGTAGGAAGAGGTGTTTATTTCCCTTAAATGCATACATGAGGCCTGCAGCTTGTGTCTTGGGTGACACACAATGCCATCTTTTTTTTGTAGCATTGTATTGAATAGCAATTAAAGCAGCCGTTGATTACACAATGAATTTATTTTCCTTTTGATTGTTCCCATCTTTTAATGGCATCTCTTAAAACTTTTTTTTCTATCAGCTCTTTGTCTGGCTGTAATTGGCTAGTTTTATAAAAGAAGAAAAACTATCTCCAGGACCCAAACAAACATGAACCCTCTGTATTTCCAGCCCCTGAGCAATCAGCAGTCAACACAAGTGTTCATGCTCTTTTATATCTCTCCTCTCTTAAATTACAACCACGAGCTGTCTGTCTGCTCTCATTTCGCAGAGCAGGCCTCCATTTTACATTTTACATGCAGCATTCATTTCACTGAAATTACTTTGAAAAGAGTAGAGGTCTCTTGTTACTTTTTGAGACGAGCAAGTTAATCACTCATCCTGGAAAAAAATTAAAAATAAAATACATGTAGCAAATATGAGTTGCAACCACAGGCATTTAAAGCCTCCATAGAACTACCAGTCAAATCCCTTCTTTTACAACGGGATGTGTGTCAAGTATTTGATTAGTCTAGAGTAAAGTAATCCACACCACGTAGAAAAAAAAAATGCCCCTGAACTGGTTCACGCACACTGGCTAAAGTCTGGATGATCCACCAAAAACCAAACCAAATCAGACAAATATTCCTGTTTCAGAGTCAAATTGTGAAAAAATGGGTGTAAATGTTTTGGAATAACTTCTTCACAGTTTGTGCTGTTTGTATTTTAACCAAGTATCCTGAAACATTAAAATCAATCTACTTTATGGCGTAATAGATATGAAATAATCACTACTTTCAAAGAAATTGTTTTAGTTTAAGTCAGTTTATATACTGTAGCTGAAAATCATGCTACGTTTTACTTGATTTGTAATCTCAGTTAACATTCTTTAGCTGCCACCCACTGTTTAACCTAATAATAAATTATCGTCAGTTTATTTATTTATTTTTAGTTGATTCATTAACCTGATCTAATTTACCAAATTTTATTAATTTCCACCACGGGGGATGAATAAAGTATTATATTCTATTTCTACTTCTAATCATTTCAAATCTATAGTACTGGTTGGTTTTGTTACCTAGGGAAATAACAGTGGAGTCTTTCTGGATTTGGCAGACATTAGTTTCAGTAGGCAAAACCAGCTTAAAAAATGTCCATATATGACAACAAGGTCCTGCTAAGTATATCAGTAATGTTACTGCATTCAATTTGCAGCCCATTAAATCTACATGTAAACTATGGGTAAACTTGTTATCAAGTTCCACTTTTATGAAAAATATTAAGTTAAAATGTCATAATCTGATTTAATAAATGCTGGGGTTTTTTCCTGCTTTTATTATCGGGTATCGTTGTTCTTATTTGTAACTGGTTTTACAGAAGAGCTGTCAAATTTTGTTCAAGGCTTTGGAAAAACCAGCCCAGTTCCGCAATATTGAGGCCATTTTCAAGCAGTATGCTAAACCCCTCCCTAAGAATGCCCAACATCTTAAACAACAGAGATTTAATTGGTCATATTAGTTTAAAAAGAAGGTTGATTTAACTCAAAAAAGCTAAAAAACCTCTCAGACCCTGCTGATAAACTGTTTGCTTCAATGAGATAATGTGGAATTGACGTCCTCTCAAATTAAGTTGGTGCGTCAGCAGAAGATTTTGGACACTGTGGTCGGATATGCATCCCTGCTACAGTTCTATCATTTCAATGACATCACTCGCAGGCTCTTTTATTGGACAAAGTGCCTGCCAGTGGGACACACTGACCAATGACTGCTGGGTTGTTCTGCTGTGGAAAGTGTGGCAGGTGCATTGCAGTAGCCATGGTGACTGTGGATGCTGAGCACTGCCTTCACTTTATGTAGGCAGAGACTGAATGGGGATGACATCACTCAGACAGACAAGAGAAAAACATCTCCTTCAGTTCCTGTATCTATTTTTCTGCCTGTGATGATAACATCAAATATTGTTTGGGGGCAGATGCGAAATTAATAAAAGACAAATAAGACATTTATCTTGAATAAAGATACCTGGAAATTAAATTGGTTTCCCTGCAAATAATACAGAAACAGATTAAATCTTTATCATCTTGTGTGAAAAAATAATACATTTTATGAAAACAAATACTTTTATTAAATACATTTAAGTAAATGTTTTGCTGATATTCAAATTGAATTTTGCCCGACATGTTTTAAGTGTTTTTGTCCTGGAAAGAGTATAATGGTATAATAGAAATGTATTTTTATTTTAAACAAATCGCAAAAAATACATAAATAAATACATACAAATGCAGCAAATATATCATGTACAACCCTTGAAAAAATAGAATTACCAGAAAGAAGTGACAAATGTATCAAAAATGTTATTTAATCATGGAACAAAATATGTGATTATTCCTAAACATCCATTACACAGTAACTAATAAAATAAAGATAAATGAATAAAGATAAAGAAAGCATAGGTTATTTACATTTAAATCCAACTCATGAAGGAAGCTTATTGAATGGTGAATCCATCTATGTATCCACTGTTTAATAAAAGGTTAAAAAAACAGCCTAGTTCTACAAGTTTGTAATTCTTGTTGTTGTTTTTCACAGTAGTTTACTTTAACTATCTCTCAGGTGATAACAAGAGAAAAAACACTGTGCCACTGATGTTAAGAAGCTCTCCCTTGAATTTCACTCTCTCTGGTTGTGACTCACCGCTCTGGGCATGGGGGCTGGCCCCTCCTTTGGATGACATCAGAGGGCTTGAAATAGCAGCAACATTAAAGCTTCCAGTCATGGGAGTCTTCTGAAAGGCTTGCAACTGAGGGTGGCCACTTTCAGCTCAGGAGGGAAGCGTGGATGGGAGGAAAGGAAAAACATAAAGGAAAAAAAACATAGAGGAGATAATGAAGTGACAGAAGCAACAAGTCAAAGGGGAACATTGGCTCGAGATCCTGCTAGAGCTGATGTCACAGAAAGAAAAGGTGCATAAAGTGAGAAATACAATTAATTTTCAAATTAATTACCTGCACCGAAGTCTGCAGTTAAAGAATAAATGTAAAAGAACAATTTTTTGCCACTCCATAATCTATTTCCCTCAGCCACAAAATTTGGGAAAACTTACCTTATTGTTTGAACTCCGGAACACTCATCAGCAGCCACAGCGACAGTTTCCGTAGTGTAGCGGTTATCACGGTTATCATCCTTTTGGATAGGAGGGGAGACTCATCTGCTATTCTTCACATTCTGTCAAGAAAACAGCAAATGTTCTGCACCATAGAAAGCGCATCCCGCCCTGCTTCCTATGAGCTGTCCCTAGGCACCACTCCGAAGCTCTGTGAAATTGCATCTCCAACAGATAATCTCTGTCGTAAAGTCATTTTTTGCAGCTTTTCAAGAGATTCTCTGATGCTGAGGTGTGAAACGGACTTTGGTGAACCCCCAGCTGCTGAGTGACAATGGCACCCTCCCCGTCAGGGAATCGAACCCTGTTCCTCCGCATGACAGACGGATTCTAACCTTTGACCAGCGAAGATTAAGAATACGTTGCTTGACTGTCGTGCCCATGCTGAGAATACAAACTGTAAGAGTATTACTGAAAAATTGACAAAAAAAATCCCTTTGCTATAAAACCTTTCGTTGTAAACCATTTGCATGACTGAGAGCGTACTTTGACTGTGGAAGGGGTTCCATGGTGTAATGGTTAGCACTCTGGACTTTGAATCCAGTGATCTGAGTTCAAATCTCGGTGGAACCTTCAGGTATGTGAGTTCTGGAAAGAATATTAGTTGAGTAGGCTAGTCAGTTGGCAAGTCACATTTGAGTGCATGATTGATCAAATCCAGTTGAGAGGATTTGCTGTATCACTAGTTGAACCTTTATGGTGTCTTCTTGAATATTCATTGGCGATGCTTCTATTTTTCCGTGCTCTCCCAGAGTAGTTTGTTAAAATCCCACTTCTGACACAATTTGTTGCCACTCCATAATCTCTTTCCCTCAGCCACAAAATTTGGGAAAACTTTGGACTCCGGAACACTCATCGGCAGCCACAGCGACAGTTTCCGTAGTGTAGCGGTTATCACATTTGCCTAACACGCGAAAGGTCCTCAGTTCGACACTGGGCGGAAACATTACTTTGTCCAGCTTTATTTATTTCATCCTTGTGTGAAGATGTATGACTGCCCGTTACTGATAGCAACATCAACATATTCATCATTTTGGATAGGAGGGGAAACTCATCTGCTATTCTTCTCATTCTATCAAGACAACAGCAAATGTTCTGGACCATAGAAAGCGCATCCCGACCTGCCTCCTATGAGCTGTCCCTAGGCACCACTCCAGGGCTCTGTGAGAATGCATCTCCAACAGATAATCTCTGTCGTAAAGCATTTGCATGACTGAGAGCGTACTTTGACTGTGGAAGGGTTCCATGGTGTAATGGTTAGCACTCTGGACTTTGAATCCAGTGATCTGAGTTCAAATCTCGTTGGAACCTTCAGGTATGTGAGTTCTGGAAAGAAGATCAGTTGAGTAGGCTAGTCAGTTGGCAAGTCACATTTGAGTGCATGATTGATCAAATCCAGTTGAGAGGATTTGCTGTATCACTAGTTGAACCTTTATGGTGTCTTCTTGAATATTTATTGGCGATGCTTCTATTTTTCCGTGCTCTCCCAGAGTAGTTTGTTAAAATCCCACTTCTGACACAATTTTTTGCCATTCAATAATCTCTTTCCCTCAGCCACAAAATTTGGGAAAACTTTGGACTCCGGAACACTCATCAGCAGCCGCAGCGACAGTTTCCGTAGTGTAGCGGTTATCACATTCGCCTAACACGCGAAAGGTCCTCAGTTTGACACTGGGCGGAAACATTACTTGCTCCAGCTTTATTTATTTCATCCTTGTGTGAAGATGTATGACTGCCCGTTACTGATAGCAACATCAACATATTCATCATTTTGGATAGGAAGGGACTCATCTGCTATTCTTCAAATTCTGTCAAGAAAACAGCAAATGTTCTGCACCATAGAAAGCGCATCCCGCCCTGCTTCCTATGAGCTGTCCCTAGGCACCACTCCGGAGCTCTGTGAGAATGCATCTCCAACAGATAATCTCTGTCGTAAAGTCATTTTTTGCAGCTTTTCAAGAGATTCTCTGATGCTGAAGTGTGAAACGGACTTTGGTGAACCCCCAGCTGCTGAGTGACAATGGCACCCTCCCCGTCAGGGAATCGAACCCTGTTCCTCCGCATGACAGACGGATTCTAACCTTTGACCAGCGAAGATTAAGAATACTTTGCTTGACTGTCGTGCCCATGCTGAGAATACAAACTGTAAGAGTATTACTGAAAAATTGACCAAAAAAATCCCTTTGCTATAAAACCTTTCGTTGTAAACCATTTGCATGACTGAGAGCGTACTTTGACTATGGACGGGGTTCCATGGTGTAATGGTTAGCACTCTGGACTTTGAATCCAGTGATCCGAGTTCAAATCTCGGTGGAACCTTCAGGTATGTGAGTTCTGGAAAGAAGATCAGTTGAGTAGGCTAGTCAGTTGGCAAGTCACATTTGAGTGCATGATTGATCAAATCCAGTTGAGAGGATTTGCTGTATCACTAGTTGAACCTTTATGGTGTCTTCTTGAATATTCATTGGCGATGCTTCTATTTTTCCGTGCTCTCCCAGAGTAGTTTGTTAAAATCCCACTTCTGACACAATTTGTTGCCACTCCATAATCTCTTTCCCTCAGCCACAAAATTTGGGAAAACTTTGGACTCCGGAACACTCATCGGCAGCCACAGCGACAGTTTCCGTAGTGTAGCGGTTATCACATTCGCCTAACACGCGAAAGGTCCTCAGTTCGACACTGGGCGGAAACATTACTTTGTCCAGCTTTATTTATTTCATCCTTGTGTGAAGATGTATGACTGCCCGTTACTGATAGCAACATCAACATATTCATCATTTTGGATAGGAGGGGAGACTCATCTGCTATTCTTCACATTCTATCAAGACAACAGCAAATGTTCTGGACCATAGAAAGCGCATCCCGACCTGCCTCCTATGAGCTGTCCCTAGGCACCACTCCAGGGCTCTATGAGAATGCATCTCCAACAGATAATCTCTGTCGTAAAGCATTTGCATGACTGAGAGCGTACTTTGACTGTGGAAGGGTTCCATGGTGTAATGGTTAGCACTCTGGACTTTGAATCCAGTGATCCGAGTTCAAATCTCGGTGGAACCTTCAGGTATGTGAGTTCTGGAAAGAAGATCAGTTGAGTAGGCTAGTCAGTTGGCAAGTCACATTTGAGTGCATGATTGATCAAATCCAGTTGAGAGGATTTGCTGTATCACTAGTTGAACCTTTATGGTGTCTTCTTGAATATTTATTGGCGATGCTTCTATTTTTCCGTGCTCTCCCAGAGTAGTTTGTTAAAATCCCACTTCTGACACAATTTTTTGCCATTCAATAATCTCTTTCCCTCAGCCACAAAATTTGGGAAAACTTTGGACTCCGGAACACTCATCAGCAGCCGCAGCGACAGTTTCCGTAGTGTAGCGGTTATCACATTCGCCTAACACGCGAAAGGTCCTCAGTTTGACACTGGGCGGAAACATTACTTGCTCCAGCTTTATTTATTTCATCCTTGTGTGAAGATGTATGACTGCCCGTTACTGATAGCAACATCAACATATTCATCATTTTGGATAGGAAGGGACTCATCTGCTATTCTTCACATTCTGTCAAGAAAACAGCAAATGTTCTGCACCATAGAAAGCGCATCCCGCCCTGCCTCCTATGAGCTGTCCCTAGGCACCACTCCGGAGCTCTGTGAGAATGCATCTCCAACAGATAATCTCTGTCGTAAAGTCATTTTTTGCAGCTTTTCAAGAGATTCTCTGATGCTGAGGTGTGAAACGGACTTTGGTGAACCCCCAGCTGCTGAGTGACAATGGCACCCTCCCCGTCAGGGAATCGAACCCTGTTCCTCCGCATGACAGACGGATTCTAACCTTTGACCAGCGAAGATTAAGAATACTTTGCTTGACTGTCGTGCCCATGCTGAGAATACAAACTGTAAGAGTATTACTGAAAAATTGACCAAAAAAATCCCTTTGCTATAAAACCTTTCGTTGTAAACCATTTGCATGACTGAGAGCGTACTTTGACTATGGACGGGGTTCCATGGTGTAATGGTTAGCACTCTGGACTTTGAATCCAGTGATTTGAGTTCAAATCTCGGTGGAACCTTCAGGTATGTGAGTTCTGGAAAGAAGATCAGTTGAGTAGGCTAGTCAGTTGGCAAGTAACATTTGAGTGCATGATTGATCAAATCCAGTTGAGAGGATTTGCTGTATCACTAGTTGAACCTTTATGGTGTCTTCTTGAATATTCATTGGCGATGCTTCTATTTTTCCGTGCTCTCCCAGAGTAGTTTGTTAAAATCCCACTTCTGACACAATTTGTTGCCACTCCATAATCTCTTTCCCTCAGCCACAAAATTTGGGAAAACTTTGGACTCCGGAACACTCATCAGCAGCCACAGCGACAGTTTCCGTAGTGTAGCGGTTATCACATTCGCCTAACACGCGAAAGGTCCTCAGTTCGACACTGGGCGGAAACATTACTTTGTCCAGCTTTATTTATTTCATCCTTGTGTGAAGATGTATGACTGCCCGTTACTGATAGCAACATCAACATATTCATAATTTTGGATAGGAGGGGAGACTCATCTGCTATTCTTCTCATTCTATCAAGACAACAGCAAATGTTCTGGACCATAGAAAGCGCATCCCGACCTGCCTCCTATGACCTGTCCCTAGGCACCACTCCAGGGCTCTGTGAGAATGCATCTCCAACAGATAATCTCTGTCGTAAAGCATTTGCATGACTGAGAGCGTACTTTGACTGTGGAAGGGTTCCATGGTGTAATGGTTAGCACTCTGGACTTTGAATCCAGTGATCCGAGTTCAAATCTCGGTGGAACCTTCAGGTATGTGAGTTCTGGAAAGAAGATCAGTTGAGTAGGCTAGTCGGTTGGCAAGTCACATTTGAGTGCATGATTGATCAAATCCAGTTGAGAGGATTTGCTGTATCACTAGTTGAACATTTATGGTGTCTTCTTGAATATTTATTGGCGATGCTTCTATTTTTCCGTGCTCTCCCAGAGTAGTTTGTTAAAATCCCACTTCTGACACAATTTTTTGCCACTCCATAATCTCTTTCCCTCAGCCACAAAATTTGGGAATACTTTGGACTCCGGAACACTCATCGGCAGCCACAGCGACAGTTTCCGTAGTGTAGCGGTTATCACATTCGCCTAACACGCGAGAGGTCCTCAGTTGGACACTGGGCGGAAACATTACTTTCTCCAGCTTTTTTTATTTCATCCTTGTGTGAAGATGTATGACTGCCCGTTACTGATAGCAACATCAACATATTCATCATTTTGGATAGGAGGGGAGACTCATCTGCTATTCTTCACATTCTATCAAGAAAACAGCAAATGTTCTGCACCATAGAAAGCGCATCCCGCCCTGCCTCCTATGAGCTGTCCCTAGGCACCACTCCGGAGCTCTGTGAGAATGCATCTCCAACAGATAATCTTTGTCGTAAAGTCATTTTTTGCAGCTTTTCAAGAGATTCTCTGATGCTGAGGTGTGAAACGGACTCTGGTGAACCCCCAGCTGCTGAGTGACAATGGCACCCTCCCCGTCAGGGAATTGAACCCTGTTCCTCCGCATGACAGACGGATTCTAACCTTTGACCAGCGAAGATTAAGAATACTTTGCTTGACTGTCGTGCCCATGCTGAGAATACAAACTGTAAGAGTATTACTGAAAAATTGACCAAAAAAAATCCCTTTGCTATAAAACCTTTCGTTGTAAACCATTTGCATGACTGAGAGCGTACTTTGACTGTGGACTGGGTTCCATGGTGTAATGCTTAGCACTCTGGACTTTGAATCCAGTGATCTGAGTTCAAATCTCAGTGGAACCTTCAGGTATGTGAGTTTTGGAAAGAAGATCAGTTGAGTTGGCAAGTCACATTTGAGTGCATGATTGATCAAATCCAGTTGAGAGGATTTGCTGTATCGCTAGTTGAACATTTATGGTGTCTTTTTGAATATTCATTGGCGATGCTTCTATTTTTCCGTGCTCTCCCAGAGTAGTTTGTTAAAATCCCACTTCTGGCACAATTTGTTGCCACTCCATAATCTCTTTCCCTCAGCCACAAAATTTGGGAATACTTTGGACTCCAGAACACTCATCAGCAGCCACAGCGACAGTTTCCATAGTGTAGCGGTTATCACATTCGACTAACACGCGAAAGGTCCTCAGTTCGACACTGGGCGGAAACATTACTTTCTCCAGCTTTTTTATTTCATCCTTGTGTGAAGATGTATGACTGCCCGTTACTGATAGCAACATCAACATATTCATCATTTTGGATAGGAGGGGAGACTCATCTGCTATTCTTCACATTCTATCAAGAAAACAGCAAATGTTCTGCACCATAGAAAGCGCATCCCGCCCTGCCTCCTATGAGCTGTCCCTAGGCACCACCCCGGAGCTCTGTTAGAATGCATCTCCAACAGATAATCTTTGTCGTAAAGTCATTTTTTGCAGCTTTTCAAGAGATTCTCTGATGCTGAGGTGTGAAACGGACTTTGGTGAACCCCCAGCTGTTGAGTGACAATGGCACCCTCCCCGTCAGGGAATCGAACCCTGTTCCTCCGCATGACAGACGGATTCTAACCTTTGACCAGCGAAGATTAAGAATACTTTGCTTGACTGTCGTGCCCATGCTGAGAATACAAACTGTAAGAGTATTACTGAAAAATTGACCAAAAAAATCCCTTTGCTATAAAACCTTTCATTGTAAACCATTTGCATGACTGAGA